>NW_024532877.1:0-133258 GCF_016097555.1 Gigantopelta aegis | reverse complement strand
TTTAAGCTAATAATTTTGCATTATAATTCCTTAAATCAGAGTATCTCCTTTTGCTAGATGACTTATATTTACATTCTCTCTAAATTATTATATTATATATATACAAAGCCTTACCATTATTAACAGGAATAGAAAACTTCTTTCCTCATTTGAAGAATTACATTACTGTCAGTAACATCTACAATGAGAGCAAAACAATCAATGTGAAATATGATCAACTCAATTTTAGCTGTAAAAATGAAAACATCAATTATTATATTTATGTAAGATTTGATCAGTATGCTACTGCTTAAACCTAAATTCACTCGTTCTGACTGGTGTCTGTTTGATTCTTATTAACCTGCTCTTTGTCTGTTCATAAATATATATTATTAAGAAGCCATAATATATTAAGCAATGAAGTACGGTTATTGTTTTGTTAAATGAATTAAAGTAAAAAAATTGGCTTACCTAATCGCCACAAACCAACTTTGATATCTCTTCGTTAACCTCAATTGGTTCCCAAACTTGTAACAGTACTATGATGTACTGTGACATTGTCACTACTAACATCAACTAAAGCCAGAGGTATAGAAGGCATATCTGCTTGACGATGATTTTTTTGATTGCATAAAATCGCTGGATAGTTTTTTAAGGCTGATGGATGGTACACTAAAAGGTTTGCACGGAGAAAACAGCAGCCCATAATGACTGATCGCACAAATAGAACAGTCAGAAGCTCTGCCAGTCCAGTAGATTTCCATCCAGTAGCTTGTATCAACCAGAAGTGGGCTCCCGGAGGTTCTTCTTGGACTGTAATTTGACAGCAAAGTCGTAACTGACATGGAAACAGTGCCCCCAGTGAGCACATTCCAATGTAAAGAATGGAGGCTCTTTTCTATTTAGTAATGCCACAACCTGCAGCTGGAACACACCCTAAATGACAAAAGTATTCAACATAATAATATTTGGTATGTTACACTATATAGTATACATAAGCAAATATATTTCGCATACCTGTTGGTAAACTTCGTGTTGAAATGACAATATCAATGGCTCACATGTTTACAAAAAAACTCTTTTTTCACTACTTGCCTAAGCTGCTTAGGAGGTAATGCAGTTGGAATGAAAAGAGTAGTTGCGTTATTCACGTTGAACTTACGCAATTATACACAAATCCGCTTACCAAATGCCAGAAATCAGCTTTTTTTCGAAGAGACCAGGGACAAACTTAATAGAAACAAGGTCGAGCAAAATCGTCACCAAAACAAGCCTTCGCGTTGAAGTCTCCTGTGAGCATCAGGTGGCAACATCATTCCTTTATCAAAAAGCATGTCAGGGAAATACACCAAAGATACACGAATTAAGCAGGAGAGAGCATCCAAAAAATTATTGAGGATTTGTAAAGACAAGGTGAGAACCATGACTCAAAGTGCAAAAACACAGAAGAGACTTAAAGAATGATATTATGCGCCAAACGATTTGTTCTTTTGACATCCAAGTGTCTGACCAATATCTCACATAGAGCTTGTGGCACAATACCATGACCTTTTTTTATCACCTTCCTCTTTCACATGGGCATTCCAAAACCTACCAACGGAATTGGGACTTTTTTGTAACAACTGCTTTCTTATGCCAGTTACGTATGTTCTAATATGTGATGACAGCTCCTTGCGATATTTATGCACATTTTGTTGACTGAAACAATAAGCTCTTGCTTAGCTTCGTTTATAAAATATCAATTGATCTTTGTATGGCTGTAAGCTGACATAAGCTTAGCATTTTTTTTTCTCTAATGACTCCTGAAACATTTTGTCCAATTCCTTTTTGTTGTGATTCATTTCATCTTCATAGGTACCAACAATAACAATAGTTGGTAACGAATCATCCTCTGTAGCATCAACTGCAATGAATTTAGCTGATGAGATGGATCGCCAACATATGTAGTAATGAGCTGAAGATTGGTCATCCTAAGCTCTTTAGGTTGGGTAATGGCTTACCATCAATTGAATACTGTAAAATTTGGTTTACTAACAGTCCATGTGACCAATTTGTGCACAGTACAATGACTGTATTGCCATTGCCAAAGCTCTAGACACATCAGCAAAACTGTGGTTGACCACCACATCAAGCACATATATCCACGTTGATCAGAGAGTTGATGAGGGGGGGATGATGTACCACTCAGTGCACTAAAAATACCCTTAGATAGTTTTTCTAGAATGCTTCCTCCTTAGAACTGTGTGAATACCTAAATTATTATCTAGGCTAAGAGACTGAGATTGCACAAACTGTTGTTGATTAGATATGCCATTGGCTAAATCGTCTCGTTTTTAGTCTGATGGACTTCTGGTCCATCTTCAAAATTTACTGCATAGTTTCAATGGGCTGTTCATTGACTTTTGATATAAACGTGTCCTGTGCATTCGCGCAATGTATATTTGTACAAAACTAAACCTTCAGCAATGCTTAATGTTGACCTCCGCTTTTGTACAGTTTCCAAGAACATCTGACAGTGCTGCATGACTTGATGAATCCTCTCCAATGCTTTTCATTCATATGTTGTTTGCTTGTTGCATGCTTCTTGTGTAATCCTTTGTCTTATTAGACTTGAAGGATGTAGTGTTTAAACTGCTTGGACACGAATATCTTTCCCACCATATCATATCAATTCTGAGCTCCTGTGTTGGGAGCATTTCCCAGGTTTTTAGCTCCGTCAGTGTGGCTACTCTTCAGCAGCTCTAATTGGTCGATCGCTATAGCTGTGTACTGTGATGAGTGACGAGGAGGGATCCCAATTAAAGAGAAGATGTTTTAAGGATGTCTTGCAACTGCAGGAGGACCAACCAAGAGCAATTTAATGATGCATAAAATGACGTAGCTTCCGTCGAGTGCTTTTCATAAAATACTTTTGTCTAGGATTAAAATATGTGAAAGCAGATAGTCTATATTATATTATAGTTTACCATTTCAACAAACTGCTCTAATAAAAGCACAGCCACATTCACATGTTCCCTGCTATATGCCCTAACATCAATGGTGTATTGCCCATTCCTAGAGAATAATATGATAAATACAAATATACACAAATGTCTTTTTTTAGGTGTAATATATAAATAGGTGAAAATTTCTTTAATTATGCCTATACATTAATAACATCCTTGGCTTATGATTTGTTATGTTCTCTCAAATAGCATTGCTGGAGAGGTTTGACTGATTAGCAAAATAATGGAGGTTGTCAGGTGGTTAACAAAGGTAAAGTACCTAAAGAGCAGTGAGTACAAAGTTATCCTGTTGGCGTGATCATGAGATTTTATATGTAAGATATGACATTTTTAACACTGATATACATGTAGTTAATTGATCATTGAATTCTATCAGCTCTGAAAATTATAGTTTTACATTTATTATACAAACAACATTTGAACAATGGTGATCCGAGGCCCAAGCATAGAAAAGCCCTGTTCCAGGCACCATAGGAGCATTATATAACTTTGGATACATATACTGCAGCTTCCAGAAAGCAAGAACAGATTCCTAAAGCCACACAACAGATATACACTTCCGCAGACCTAATGGGAATAAGTAATGATGTATACACATGTCCACAGCAGTTTTAAGGTTAAGGAATTGTTATTTGCAATAGTCTTAGCTACTATACCTGACAGTCTTTTTGACAATAATCTATAGTGCGGTTGAAGGATATCTCACAAGTTATAGTCTACATACATTATCAATAGTTTTTTCAGAATCGTAACCATTACCACTCAGATATACATGGACTGGTACAGGAAAAGATGGATTCGAGAACTGACACAAGGTCACAAAATTAAATTGTTCAAAACAAAACACTGAGTTACAACCTAAGGAACAGAAAGGCATCGTATGAGCTGAAGAATGCAGTATGCATTGACTAAATTTATAACCCATCATGTTTATCATTTTAATAATGCGTGGCATTTGGAGTCTCCAGTACCGAGAGCATTTTCAGAAGGAATGATTCAAACCATAGAGGGTCCAAAAGTGGGTCCCTTTAATCAGAGGGATAATGTTGAATCTTTAGTATAATAGTAAAAATGAGATACTCAATTGAGGGCATTAACGCAACAGATCTAAAAATGCTAGAAAAACATTGAACTCAGACAGATGTGGGAGTTTTGCTCAAGTCCAGCTGAAGGAAAGCATGGCATTAAAAGTGACCGGGGAAAACATGATGATCTAAAAAGGTTACAGGGCTGTCTGAAATAAGAAAGCCCCACAATATATCTAGAGTTATGGACACATCATAGAAGGTGAACAAGCTAGTAAAATTCACTCAAAAAAAGAATGCTAAGTTAATGGAGCCTTCAAGAGAACTGCCCAAGTAAGAGAAACTCCATCGCAGTGTGACAATGTCAGGAAGATGCCTTTACAAAGGTGAAAGGAGAACTGTAAAAACTGAAATACACACTCACCAATATATTGCTGACATAAAGCATATCGGAAACTCTCAATCTTTTTTGGCCTCTGTCAGTGTTATTCAAAAACAAAAATTCAGGAAGAAACCTGTTTGGTATTCCTTTTGAACAATGAGAGAAATGAAGAAAATGTAACACAAATGGAAAAGAGGCTCAAGCCACCACTGTTGAGTACCAACACGTTAGATAGTCTCCTCTCAAAATTGTAAGATTTTTGTCTACAGTAGTTGAGGTATGGAGACTATATCATTCATGTAAAGATAGGTGGGAGCAGAAAATCTCGCCTAAATCCTATCAATATGCCTGCAAGACAAACATTAAGAAAAGTAGATGTGTTTATTGGAAACATAGTGCAGAGTTATTTGTTTATAAATATAGGCTGGATATTTATTGTCATGAGCAAACCAATGACCCATGTTTGTTTCTCATATTATCGCATACTGTAAATTGTGCTGGACAAAGAATCATCTGTTAGATCTTCCACTAAAACAATACTGGATGGTTAGAGGTGAGTTAAACTATATGTAATAACCTTCTTCTCTTTTATCAGCTGAATTGTTGTTCCTGACGCTTGAAGGAAGAAACACTTAGAAGTTCAATGAAGGACACCACGTTGAAATTGAGAAAACACATATAATATATTGTAATTGTATTTTATTTAGTCACCTAATAATCCTTTACCAATTTATATTTGTTTGGTTCAATATTCATGTGTATTGTAATAGGTTCTTAACTATATGTTTCTTTTATGACAAGTGACAATATTAAAGAATGACTATTAAAAATACTAAATTTTAGTATTTTTAATAGTCATTTCTTTAGTGGCTATGTGTTACTTTTTAGTTTACACCTTTCTTTGTTCAGTTATGTTTTTGAATGTGCTGTTACAGTTTGGTTATTGTTAGAGATTTATTCCAATTTTTACTTTGTGGATTCAAGGCTTAAGTTTACCACAGTATACAACCTATCCTAACAGCTAGTAGTTCATAATGGAAGATGAATCCTTGTGTAGTAATTACCAAGAGAAACATACTTTTAAAAGAACTGTGAAGACCATAACACATATAACTCTCTTATGTCATCTACTGTTGCATTATTTGCTATATTACACAGAAAACTAAATTGCTACTAATTAATAATGTATATACATGTCCACAGCTGTTAAAGGGCTAATGATTTTTTATTGTACCAATCTTGAACTGCTAATACAATGATTATGACAAGTGATCCATGGGTTCTGGTTGATAGGATATGTCACAAGTTATACTCTACATGCATACACGTATCAGTAACTTCTTCAGACTATTTATATTACGGTGTGGAACATATTCAACTTATATTGGAAAAGGGTGGATTTCAAGACTGGCATATTAATTAGTACAAATATTTTGTATGGAAGGTGAACATGTTTTTAATAGCAACACCAGAAAGGTTTTTTTAAAATTTACAAGATTTCAATCACACATTATAATATCCCCTCAGATTGTCCTTGCTATCCACTCCATTCATACTTTATTATCAACAGAAATGTTTTGAGGACAAGTAAAGAGTCATTAATGAGCCAGTTTTACATTTCCTATTATAGAAATCCTTGTCATTTTGATTTGCATTTGTTGAGGAACAATAGAATAGTTTCATGTCCTGCTATAATGTTATAACTAAATGTCCATTCTGTATACACTCCCTCTCTCCTTTCTAAGGGAGACCCTACTTTGTGATGAAATTTATATGTTGTAGGAAAGCCCTATGTATCTGATCTCATTGTTTCACAATCATATGTATTCATTCTCAATAGATTTAGGAGAGCAACCTCAGTAATAAACCATCAAACAAAATGCTAGAAGTAATGACGTATCTTTATTGTCAATTTTAAAGACAACAGCAGCCTTAACCATACTTTTTATTCATGATCAACTTAGCTTTTTGACATATGCTGCTTCAATGTTGAACTTTCTTTGAATGAATCATTACCAAATGTATGCTCTGTTTTTTTTTATGTTATGTAAGAAATGGTTTCTACTATTTGTAGTCTACTATATGTTTGTGGTTTTGTATATACAATACTGTTGGAACCATTGTGCTATATCAGTCCTATATTAATGTGTGAAATGTTATGTATCTAATCTCTAGAACTCTCTAGAATGTTCTTTATAATTCTGTATTTAAGTAGACACGTTGTTATGCTTGTCATTTGGTCTTATAAGTGTCATTTTATGCTTGTTTATGCTACATTGTAAACAATATTACATTACATAGTGGCAGTGGTACGGATCAAGGAGAGATGGATAATCTAAGATCCATTCGAGTTAGAGAACCTAGATAACTGGCCTCTATATAGTCTTGTCCAAAAGAGATAGTCAACTCCTTAAGTGTCTTCAAAGAGATTCAAATGTTTTGCACAAGAAGACTAAAAATGATATGGCAGAGAGAAGCTGTCCACAACAATATATGCTATTTAAGGACAAGTCTGATCCTAGCAAAATCATTAAACATAGACTAGATACTCTTTGAAGGCAGAGAAGAAAGAGTAGAAAGGCTAATAAAGAAGCATGACAAGTCTGATACTCCAAAACAATACATCTTTTGTCTCAGTGCTATGTTTTTTGTAAAATACAAATCATGATGCAAACCTGTTTGTTATGCCTCTTGGATAATGACACAAACAGATAAATGGTGCAAAGAAATTGAGAAGATTCTCTAGCCACTACATGACAGTTAATCTAAGGTGCAGTTTTAAAGAATATCTCTCAAGTTATACTCTATATATCTGGATCAATACTATTTGTTTTCTGATTCTTTGTCATTACTGTCTGACATTGAGGTAATTAGTGAGGTTTATAATTTGTATGGGGTGGAGTTTTATTGTGGTTAATGAAATGTGCTTTTGGTGTTATATTTGTTTTGCCTCTGTTCTTTTGTGTTACCTCTCTCTTTTATGTTTGTATCATGTCTAAAGATCATGTTTACATTGTTAAATGAGTTTTGTTGTTTGATGGTTCAGCAAAATCGAGTAACAAACAGTTGATTAATCAGCACTACATTGCTGATAAGGTAATTGGTTATACACTTTTGATACATCGGCAAGTGTCAGTCCACAGCAAAAATTGAGTCTTGATCAAACAAACAGTTGACGATTTTACTGGTCTACTGATATTCCCAATGACAACTTCGTCGGTCTGCCAATGATATGGCACAATAGAACTTGTTTTGTGTACTGACCTAACTGTATGTTAAATGGTTACACTGAGCATTCATGATACATAAGTGATGTTGCTAGTATTCACAGTTAACAAACAATAATAAATAGCAAGGAAAACAGTAAACATTTCAACTATTGTTCTTAATACCCTATAAAAATATCATAGTATATAACATATTATCTATGATCCTTGTCACTACTGTAGACATATATATAATCTTTCATACCTTAGTTTAAGACAGCAGCATGTCGCCTTCTAAACTCTTCCACATCATTAGCAAAACGAATATTTTGATTATCTCAGGGATGATTATTTGGAGGCGGTAACGCCCGACGCAAAAACTTGTAATGCAGTCCTGCCAGCATATTATAGTAATAAACTTGAAATAATAATATTTCATACATACACAATTCACAGTAATACATCTCTGGATAAATCATTTCAAATGTCAACTATACTAGTAACACATAATACACAATCACACTAATTTTAATGATTCATTGTAAATATCACTATGTGATATTGTCAATGGTACAATTATTATACAGTTATGTTCATGTATATATAGCTACTACTGTAAACTTAATATACTGCATTACTAAACCCTTATCAAACTAATAGGTCTAAAAGAAGTGAAGAATTAATTTAATTGTGCTAGAGAACCTCTGTTAGTTTTTATGAATAGAAAGAGAACTTCAGTTATAAGGAGACAGGGTGTCAAAGCTGAACTAAAACTAGTCACTCTTTATAAATACAAAACAGTAAGTTTTGATTTGTATTTGTGGTTATTAATGTTACACAATTAATACTCTAATTTATTTTTCTGAAGATGATGGAGACTTTTTTTAAGGGCTTACAATCTCAAAGCCAGACATTCTGCAAGGGAAGGAATGTCTGGACAAACTCGCATTCAAAGCTGGGCAATTATAAGTGTCATTATATTTAAAATCACATGACTTATTGTTACATCTTTCACAACTATGTATGGAGGTATGTGAAGTTAAAGTACAAGATGAATATGTTTGTAATGACAAGATCAAATATACACCAGTAAAGATAAAGTTTCACAAGTTTTCAAACACAAATTATAATATTCCCTCAACTGGTCATTCCTATCGACTCCACTCATGAATTTCTTATAAAGAGAAATTGCCCGAGGACAAGTTATTTGTGAGCCATTTTTCAATTTCCTTTTATAGAAACCTTGTTATTTGCATTTGCATTTATTGAGGTACAAGTAAAAATGACTTGATGTGCTGCAATACAGTTATGACAAAATTTCTATTCTGTATACACTCACTATCTCCACTCTGAGGGAGACCATTTTTTGTGATTGACTTAAATGTGTTGTATAAAAGCTCTGACTATCAAATATCATTGGTTCACATGCATATGTATTCTTTATCAATAGATCTAGGAGAACAACTTCATAAAAAATTGTCAAAAAAAAATTGATGGAAGTGGTGACAGATCTTTTCTCATTTCATTGATAAATATCCTTTGAATGGAACCACAGCCTCATCTGTTCTTTGTTCTTTACCAGGTATAAATATTCACTGAATTTGTTCATTCCTGTATGTAAGAATTGGTTCTATTATTTCTAGTTAACTATATGTGACACATAATAGTGTGGTAGATTGCTATTATCAGGAAAATGGAGAAAATCCAGTGAATATCAACAAATCACCTTCAAATAATCCTAGTAGCTATTGGCTCATAATGGAAGGTTGAATTCCTGTGCCAGTAATCATCTAAAGCATGTAGTAGTACAAGACAAGTCAAGATCATAAAACCATATAAGCTCTTATTTCATCTGGTGTTTCCTTATCCAATGATTTGTAGTGTTCTACTAAACAAGTATTTGCATAGATGTTTGACTGATCATCAAGATAACAGGAATGTCATGTACAAGCAAACACTAAAGTATATCAAGTAGTGAGTACAAAGTTATGATGTTAGCTAGACCATGAGGTTTATCATATGGTATGAAATCTTGTATACTGATATCCATGAAGTGTGTTGACAATTAAATTGTGTTATCTCTGGAAAGTAATAATTTATTTATCATAATACAACAACAGTGAATAATGGTCATTACAATTGATGGCCATTATGTAATAGATAAAAGTTGTTTCTTATGTATTTGTGAATGCTAGCTAATACCTGTCCTGCTAAATGTCTTTCATATTTTCTCAAATATTACATAGCTTATCAGTTTATGATTCTGTTTTATCACTATTTTAAATCATATCTCTATTTATCTCATTCCAGACCTATTCCTCATCATCTAAATATTCATCATCACTGTTTTCAAAGCAAAACATGTTGAGAAATTCCTCATTATCATCCAATCAGAATTATGTTTATTATAACTAGTCCTACTTATTGTTTAATAGTTTCTTCATAGTTTAGTGAACATTGACATTCTAATGTTTTTATTGCTATAAGTGCTGTGGTTTTGTGCATCATGTGTATGGAGGTAGCAGTGAAGCAATAAAGAAATACAAACTTAGAGAGTGTATTAATGAGGTAATCCAATATCCAAGCACTAGAATAGCCTTTCAAGTCACTATAACAACATTTTTTATAAATGTGGATACAGCTATTACAGCTTCTAGATAGCAACAATACTGTACTAAAGTCATGTGACATGTATACATGTCCATGCAGTGCAACAAGGCATAAATTTCCATTTTTTCGTCGATAATTAAAAAATTAAAGCATCAAGTAGCTCCATAGCAACAATAGACTTTTTCAATATTCTTAGAATACTTTCAATTGATCCAAAAACGGTCACTTTCGAAAATTTTTGGGGTTGCTATGCACTGACCAATCAAAATCAATATATTTGGCAAATGCGTGCACACGGTTATTCTAATAAATGCCCTTAACGCAATGCCACCAAAAAGTAGTAAGAGAAAAAGAATTATACAGTTACTTAATGCTAGAAATAGTAAAAGAAATAAGGCTGTATCTTCCACAAATGAGCCAGAGTTTACTCAAGAAGAAGTTACAAGTTTAAATGATTATCAATCATCAGAAGATGAGTGGTATGAGCCATCAATTGAAGACATGAAAGAAGATGCTGCTGTGTGATTGTATGCTGATGAGTGGCTAAATAGTTTGCACAGAGGTGACATTATGTCTCTTACTCTACTCTTGCATAATTTGTTGGTAACCAGGATGCACCTTTCACAAACAAACGCAGCAAAATTGATTGGAGAGACAGTCAAGAAAAGTGATTAGAACTGTTAGAGAATGGAGAGTAGTGTTTTTAAGTAAAAGTAACAATTTCCCAGATTCGTTACAGGGAAGATATCAACAAAGAGGTGTTTTGTGGCACAATGAGCGATTAAATAAGTGTGTTAGACAGTTTGCGTGAGAAAATGCTTAAGTAAAAGGACGACCGAACATGACAGCAAGATCATTTTGCCAATGGGTCAATGAAGAGCTTCGGCCCAATGAATCAGGTTTTCCTCGAAGAGTTAGTGTTGAAACCTCTAGAAAGTGGCTGCATGAGCTTGGTTTTCATGTCTTGGACCAACAGAAGGGTAATACATTGACAGACAAGAAAGAGATGATGTGGTTGAGTATAGGCGGAAATTCATTCGTAAAATGGTTACTCAGGGATTTATTAACAAAGACAATGCTCCAACAATCGAAGCTGCTCAGTGTCTTCCAAGTGATCTGAATGTCATCCTACTGCTATTCTTGACAAGACTGTTGTCATATTTCATGATGAATCGATATTCTCAGCTAAACACAGTGGGGTAGTGTTGACATGCATTCGATTAAACCAAAGGGTAAAGGTGCTGGTATTATGGCTTCAGACTTTACAGATGAGCACAATCGATATTTACACAATCGTCAGCATTGCTGCATAATGCTTCCCAAGTTCCACTGTGAATTTAACCCCATTGAACGTTGCTGTGGACAATCAAAGAGATACACCAGAGTGTATACTAATTATATCTTTCCAAACCTACGTGAAAACATTCCACTGGCTCTAGATACTGTTACAATAGAAAACATCAAAAACTAATGTAGGAAGGCAAAGCAATACATGTTAGGTTATATAGAAGGTCTAGCTGCTGGCCCTGAGTTAGAAAAGCAGATTTGTCACAAAAAAATTTGTCCCTAAAAAATTTTTTTGTCCTAGGACAAAATAATTTAACGTATCTGCTGAAATTTTTTGTCTGCTGTTGTAAATTTTTGTCCTACCAGATCAAAATGGCTGATTCCAATCGCGCTAACCTAGAAGAATGCAGTAAACTGAAGAACAATACTTATGCCAACTCAAAGAATGCAGTTAAGTATGAAGGAAGGCTGTTGACCTTTAGTAACGTGTTACTTTTTGAAAAGAGAGCTGAGAAGTATGGCAGAGAGAGATGATTTTGATGAATTTGATCTATTAGATGAAGTTTACCACTATATTGTGGAAAAAAGATACTCTAAAGAATGCACTGCTACTAGAAAAAGAGAAATAAGAAAAAAAGCAGAGAAGTTTGTTGTAAATGATGGTGAATTGTTTTATTTATCAAGGAAAGATAAGAAGGTTAGTTGTATTATTTTTATTTAAAAGTGTTACCAATACATTTACTATTTAACAGATGGTGAAATATGTACAGAACAGAGCAGAACAGACTAGAGTGGCTAATGATTGCCATATTGATATCACATCTGGGCACTTAGAATTTGCTAAAACAGTTGCAATAGTAAAGGAGAGATTTATGTGGAAGGGAGTTATAAAAGATGTAAAAGAAATGGTTAGTTAAGGAACACAAACAAAATTGTTTTTAGCTACTAACACTATAGATTGCAACTTGTGACATTTGCCAAAGAGTCAATAAGAAGCCTCTGACATCATATCCTGAATTGTATCCAATTCCAGTTCATTCTCCATGGTTCCATGTTGGTATTGACTTCAATGGACCCATAAACCCAGCCTCAAAGAATGGCAACAGATACGTTCTACCTTTATCAGATTATTTTGCTAAGTGGGTAGAGGCTGTACTACTGCCAAGTAAATGTGTAGTTACTTTATTAATGAAGGTATTCTATGTATTGATAGATGTATTGTTTTATTACTTGGTCTTATGGATTTTTATGAGGATGGGTTTGCCCAAACTTCTTACAAGTGATCAAGGAAGGGAATTTAGAAGAGAAGTTGATAAGGAGATGAAATTGCTGGCATTAAAAGACATTTTACCACTCCATATCATCCTCAAGTATGTTGTGTTTCAATATTGACCTTATGTCTACCATATTTCAGGCCAATGGATTAGATGAGTGATGGAAGCAAACATTAAAAAATATAGTCGTTAAATATGCACATGAGAAAAAGGAAGATTGGGACATGTATCTTCATTCTTGTGTATTCACCTACAACACATCCAAGCATGCATCATCCCAATATGCACCATTTGAGGTAATGTTTGGAAGGAAGGCTGTTCTTCCTGTTCAATTGACTACACTAAAGGAAGGAAATGAAGTACTGGAGGATTATCTCACAACTAGTCAATCCGCGAGTTTTAGTTATTATAAGTTTTAGGTATCATTGCAAGCTCAATTATACAGGATGATTCTTTTTCTAAACTTACTACAAATAGAAAGGTAGTGTTTGAAAATGTAACAGAGAACATCAAAATACCACAGAAAAATATTTATGGCAGAAAACATAGCAATCACCTGTACTGTATTACTATTTGATTATTGTGTTGTAATACTTATGAATATCATTATATTGTGCATACTTCCTGTCCCATAAGTGATCTAGGCAATATACTTTATAAAATGTTCATATTGTGTTATTATTTGATCTTTAGTCTTGAGTCTGTGTTATATGTTAATGTGTTTGTACTAAAAAGTTATTAACCATAACTGAGTCAATACATCACACCACCAAAGTTTGATATTGGAACAAAGGTTCTTAAGAAAGATTTTAGAAGAAAACGATGAGCAGGGGTGTTTAGACTATAGATGGCTTGGTCCTTTTCAAGTTACTAAAGACGATGGCAAAGGTTTCTCTTCTCTGAAGAGCCTGCTCGATGGGAAAATAACAGCAAGAATCCATGGTATCCATTTAAAGCCTTATCTTGTGTCTTCTGACAACAATTCCAAGCTTCAATCTTCACTAAAGTCATGAAATGACAATACCCCACAACAATCTCAGTCTCCATTAATAGATGATGATATCTCACAACAATGACAGTCTCCATCAAGAGATGATATTTCGCGACAATCTCAGTGTCTGTTAAGAATAATAACTCAGAACATTCTCAGTTCTCATCTTCTCGTCATGTCCAGCCTTCATCCTTTCATAGTAACTTCCATCGCTCCCAATCTCCTATTAGGTCTTTCTTTCACGTCAACTTCCTGTCTCCTATTATGCCATTTATGTCTTCCACTCAAACTGTAATATGGAGTCAACAAAGTTCACAAGTTTTCCCTGAATTTAACAAAGCTTCATCCAGTTCCATGATACCGAAGCCTTTTTCTGTAGCTTATTGATTAAAGAAGCTGGTTTTCATCCTGTTTTTATTCCAATTGGATGTCATTCTCTTTCTTCAATAAAAAAGCTGAATCTATCTGAAGTTCAGCTGACACTTTCTGCATATGAAAGTATTCCAACAGCTCCTCCTCCTCTCAAGAAAAGGCCTCATCCTGATCCTGATCCAAATTGTATCAACTCAGCTCTGTGTTCTGAACCTGTTAAGTGTAAGTAACAAAAGATAAACTACCTTACATTATGTGTCTATGATTTAAACAGCTCTTCTTTCAAAAGTCAATGTCTTCACTAAAGGGCTATCTTATAAATTAAGGACTAAAAGACGAGAGAAACAAACGTCTGAATTACCAACTTTCACAGATGATATTTTGGATTTAGAAGTTCTTCTGTCTACTCCATGTACACAAGAGAAATGGGTAGATGGATTGTCTAAATATGATGAGCATATTCTGACAAGTGGAGACTGGCTAAATGACAAGCTTGTGAATGAAGCCCAAAACCTAATACTTCAAGCTCATCCACACATCTGTGGCTTTCAAAACACAAATCTATACCTGACATTGGCTTTCAATATAATGACATCAGAATTTGTCCAGGTCTTACATACTGGATGTGGCCATTGGGTTGGCATTTCAACTATTGCAAGTAAGTTATGCGAGGTTAATGTTTATGATAGTATGAGGCCTGCTCTAACTAAGAGTCTTAAAAGACAAATATCTGCTATTTTGTGTCTTCCATTACAAAAGAAAGAAGTCATTCTCAAGTATGAACATTTGCACGGTTACTTATTATGTTTACTTATGTAGGTATTGTCATTGTTAATCGCAAGCTGAATCAGCTGATTGTGGGCTGTTTGTTCTCGCATTTATCTCAATTCTAGCCAAAGGAGATGATCCTAGTCGATACATGTTTGAGCAAACAAAAATGAGAAGTCATTTACATTTATGTCTGACTGAAGGCAGCTTTAAAGACTTTCCAACTAGAAGGATTGGAAGATAAATCACTAAAGTCTCAGCTACATTTATATATTCCATATACTGTTTGTGCAGAATGCCTGAAATAGAGAATGATCAAATGTGATGCATGCAAAGAGTGGTATCATATGATTTACGTGTGAATGTACCAGATGTAGTGCTTGACAATAAAGCTTCACGTTGGAATTGCAACAGTTGAAACCCTTAATTTTTGTCCTTGATATTATAAAAATAGTTTCTGTAGACTTTATTTTCTTTGTTATTTTTGTAATAGTTGTGTGTTACTACTTTAAGACAAAATGTATTCTGAATATCTTCTTAACTTAAGAGAAATTTACATTGTTCGACTACTATAGTTATCTTGAAACATTTTATCCTAGGATAAAAAAGTATTATGAGAAATTTTATGTTAGGATAAAAAGTATCTTGAGAAATGTTATCCTAGGATAAAAATGTCAAGAAATTTTATCCTAGGATAAAAAATTGGCAGCAAGTTATTTATGTCCCAGGATAATTTTTTGGTCAGTAAGATAAAAATTTTCTGATGTTTCTTGTCCTAGGTTAAAAAATATTTGATAAATTGTATCCCATAGGATAAAAAGAACAGATAATTTTTATCCTAGGACAAATTTTCGGTAAAACAAAAAATTGCAATGGCAGATTAAAAAATAAATAAAAAAATTACAAGTCTCATCGAAAAATAAAAGTAACTGAGTAAGAGTAAACAAACAAGAATGAATGTATTTGCTTCAATATTTGTAATTTCCCAAAAATCTTCTGTAATTTTACTTAGCAATACCTTACTTTTAAGATATATTTTTGTAATTTTTTCCTTTTTTTCATTTATGAGCTCATCTTTTTTCTTATTTCATAAAAAAAATTCTAGAATTTAAAATACTAAACTACTTTACAAAACCTTCTGTAAATAAGATACTATAAGTATACAGTACAGGTATGCAAGAAATGAGGAACTTTTGATAGAGTAGTTCTTTAGATTATACAATTTTTTATAATTTATGCATACAGCAAATAAGGGCAGGCATTTTAAATATAAAACTTTTTAAGTGAAATTATTGCTAAGATGTGATTACCAAATAATATATCTGTTTAGATGGATATTATTAATCATTAAAAGTTAACCCTTGAAAAGATATAATTTTTTGAATTTTAACTTTAATTTTGAAAGTTTGGGTGCGGGGGCACTATAGAAGTAATGGCAACTAATTATTAATAATGTTTATGTATATTAGCAAATGAAATTAAAGTTTTGAGGACTTTGCCATTGTTCCAATCATTGAAACTCATTGTGACAAGTGATCTACGGTCCTGGTTTAAAGAATATCTCATAACTTGTACTCTACAATCATGTATCAATACTTTCTTCTGATCCTTTATCATTACTGTCTGGTATAGTGATAGCTATTGAGGTGGTAGTGCCTATAACTGGATGCGTTCTTTCAATTGAAACCACGCCCTAAAATGAAAAGCCACACCCATTGACACAACAACAAGTTACTGTAGCACATGCCATATTGTTTATTTGTTGTTGCGGAGACTTTCTCTTCCCATACTGATCTTTAGGCTAAAATAAAGGGATATTTGATTCTAAAAATTTGGTTCAGCTATTTTGCAGAGATTGTAGAAGTCTCAATTAGGAGTGTATAAAAGTGAGTTGAGGGAACAAACAAAGACTTGTGCTTTTTAGTGATCATTTTACTTTGTGTTTTTAGTAGTGAAGACTCTAAAAGTAAAGGATCTAGGGGCAGAAACTAATGAAAGGTAAGTTTTTTGATGTGATTAGTTCACTATATATATTTTTAAACACTTTCAACACTTTGAAGCAAGGTTGTGAAGCTAGAATAAAAATCATAGTAAGTTTGATAAACAGTGTGTAAAAGTGTTCCAATGTTATTTAAAGATCATAATCATGAAATGAATAAAGTAAACAAACACTTGTCTATACTTATAAATTTAGAATTATAGTTGATTGTTTAAATATGAAATCTATGACCATTTGCCTCACCAAAGAAGACTTGATCATGACAAGAAAAAAGAAGAAGCAAAGCTATTAGAGATGAAAGTAAATATACAGGTACTTCAGCAATACTTGAAAAGCATATGACCATTGCATTAAAGCCTTTTTATGTTTATTCTCTTCTTCTCAAGTAGATGAGTTGCTGTAAGAGATGTCTATTAGATGTATGTGTTTGTTGTTCTGACCTATCAGACCATTACTTTGGATACTTGAATGCGGTGCTGTGTCCATAGCAACATGTACAGGTTAGTAGTTTTGTATGTTCTTTTACTTATATAATGAAATGAATATGTGATAAGTGGAGAAGTATGATTGATGAGTATCTATTAGGTATGATATTTTTTAAAACACTTGTCTGGACATAACGCTGGATTCTCTGGAACAAGTCTGACAGACAAACAATGTTAGGTGGCGTTTTTTCATTTCTATCACTACAGACAATGCAATCTCTCCTCTTCGTTCTTCACACAACAACCACTTCTAGCATCCAAAAGAATAATTTTCTCCACCATTTTATAGACTTTGTATGTACGTCATAAACCTCGCTGTGAGTGGGCGCATATCAGGGTTTCTGTAGTCTGTAAGTGTGTGTATGTCTCTCTCTCTGTCTGTTACGAGGCAAATGGCTTTAAACTGCTTTAAACTCAGCAAATATGGCACTGGTAGCCACCAAACTATAGTGAGCGGTAGCAAAACTTCTGCACTTCTTAAGAATACTGCCAAAAGGAGCAACAAATGAACAAAAAGCTTTAGAAGTCTGAAAACACATTGAAAAAAAGCACAGCTTTCAGTGAAGACTCTAAAATTCAATAAAAATGTCCTGCATACAGCTTATGACATTTTCTAACTTTTTAAAGTGCAAATTTTTTGAAGAAATACTTCTTTGGAAAGTTATGACAGTTTTACTTACTTTTTAAAGTTATCTTTGTCGATACAATGAGCATGAACTAAAAAATACTAGCACCATAGCTATCATTGGAGAATTACTAACTTTTAATAAGAAGTTGGAAAGTATTGGACCTTTTGTCAATTAGAGTACAAAAGTACCTAGCAAATGGACTAAAAGGCAAAGCTTTTTTTCCCTTTGATTGAAGAGAAATGCTGAGTCATCAATAATCATTTTGCGCATCACGTGAGATTACGTCACTTGAGAGGATAAGGAAGTCTCTGGATAAGACCACAGCGAGGTTAAGCACTTTAGTGCATTTCATTACAACATGTTTATGATACTACAAAGAAATGATAGGAGAAATGGTTTTGAAATAAACAGTGAACAGTCATCATTTCATAACATTTTATTAATTTATATAATATGTGGTAGACTGTTATTGTTCATTTTATATACATTAAATAGAACAGAGTATAAGTAGAGGCTACATCAATATACACACATATATTACTAACCCCATCAGTATGGTAGATATTGATACCATGTTTAATTAACATGGCAACAATATCTAAGTCGCCATTAGCTGCTGCTATTATTAGTGGAGTATTTCAAACTGCAATTAATAAGAAAAATATGTAATTATAGATACACATTAAGTGAGGACATTTAATTACATGTTATCATCTTTAACATTATGTACATGTATATAACATGTACATTTACTTGATATACTGGTCAAATAAAGACTGGGTATTTTCATTTTAATGATTATATATAATATGATGTAATTCTGTTTGGAAAAGGTATCACAATTTCATAAAAGCTAAAGAAACTTTCCATTCTTTGTCTCAATGTTCAGTGAATATTGTGGACTTCTTATATTTCATTATTAACTTGCATACACTATCACTAATCAACCATCAAAATATACTAGAAAAAGCTTTTCCCTTAAAGGTACTTTAAAGACACATGTAGTATTAATAGAAATGTCAGCAAACAAGTGTTATATGATAGCTCTGATAAGTGCTAAGAATTGTAGAAAGTATTCTAGAATATAGTTGAATTTGTATTTTTGCCAGGTATATACATTAATCACTCATAATGGGAACAGTAAATGACTTCAATTCTCTCCAATCAGTAATGAGTTACCAGGTTATGTCATATGTAATGAGACTACTGTCATTATATGAGCTCTAATTGTCATGTGGTCATTTTTATAATGTCATAAAAACTGTGATAATAATGTTTCTATTACACAATATACAAATAATAACTAATGCTATTTATTTAGTATTGATCAACAATACTGGTTGTTTAATAAAGTGAGAGTGACACTTTTATCTTGACCCTATCCTTAATTTATTATTGTATTAGTAGAACAATTCAAATATTGTAGATTACTGGTTATCAGTATATACAATGTAACACTAATGACAAACAAAACCAATGTTACTTCATAATATATTCTAACACTCTTTTGAAGACACTATGATGATGTAATGAACTGGATTATTATAACAATAAAGATTTTAGAGTACTATGTTTTCTTTAATTACAGAACTTAAAAGTTTCAACTCAAATGATAGTGCTCACTGTAAAAGTAATGATATTTATTGGTTGCTATGTACATTAGTAGTTGTGTATGTGGATTAATTTCATTTCTTTTACTCTAAAGCTGTAAAAAGTAATTATGAAATAGACATACCAATATAATATATGTATACAATATGTTGTCCAAAACAATGTTAGCACTACCAACACATGCAGTATGCTAGGCGGAAAAAATAACTAATGACATACATTATTATATAAATCATATCCAAATAAAAACATTTGTGATAACAGTAATAATATTCATTGATTGTTGTGTGTATCAGTAGTTAAAGTAATAAACTTCCAATACAATTTCAATAATGAATCACATTGCTTACCTCTAAGTGAGGTATTTATCTTATCTTATATAAACACTAATTAAACTGAAAATAGAAAGTAACAAAAAAATCTTACTACTTCTTCTAAAGCTTTATTATTCTAAAACTTGTACTAGAATTGATCTACTATAAAACAATGATTACACATGACAGTAATATGATACAGAATTGATTTAGCTTGTGTAGATGATATGACACACCCACTAATAAACATAAAAGCACAACAGTGAAGTGACTGAAATAGTCCATTGATGTAACTCAACACATAAATAATATTATAGTCAATTCTAAATAACATCATCACAATATTATTTTTCTAACTTTCTATTGATAGTACTAAACTCAGTAAAACCATTGACATCTAAAGTACATTAAGTATTCTCTGTCATGTCTTCACTGTTGACCTTTTATCCTTCATTACCTCATAGTTTTGTATATTTTCTATTGTATATGTAAGTGATCAAAAAGATCTTTTGGTAGTAAAATTTATATAAGCTAATTATAGTAATCTAATTTGACTTTAACTGTCTGTCTATACACACACAGTGTATTAGTACTGTGATAACTGTGTATTATTTAAAAAACTCTGCTTCTATTCAAATGATATTATTCTAATGTTTATATTCACTAATGTGTTATAATCATAAAAGTTATAGGATATATACAATGTAGTACTGATCTGTTTATTACATAATATGGTTAACTATATCATGTAATATACTATAGACAAGATAACATACATTTTATGTAATATAGGGGGTGTGGTTTAGACAGTACGTCTCAACATGAAACAGATATATCGTTATATCTATAATATCACATACTACACAGTCTATAAAAGAATACATTGTTACTACTGCCTGTGTAGATGTGTTTATTTCCACAGATTTATTGGAAAATACTATACTGTAGGAATCCTCTGTCAACAATGATGAAAATTCCTTATCGTACTATCAAAAATAGCTACCTGTAGTGCAGATAATAACTTATCTGCTATTCTACTTTACAATCTATAGCAGATTGGAAAACTAAGTCTATCTCTTAAAAAGTCCACTTTTGTTCTTTGACCTGTATATGACAAAAAAGATGTCTTAGTGTGGTCACCAAGTGGTTTTAGAAAGATATTGCATTTCCAAGTCCACTCATTCGTGATGTATCACAATCTTGGTCTTGTTGGCACTAAGAAGAGCTGTTCTGTCTTGATAATAAATCATTTTTAGTTCTAATGATGGATCAACCAGTTATATAAGAAGCCTAATCATTTAGGATCCCAATTTTACTGAACAAGTTTAACACTCCTTACTCACAATAAATCTCTGCACACATGACAAACTCGACAACAAGAGATAGCTTTGTGATCCATCAGGAATAGAGGACTCATGTAGTGATAAAATGTCATCAATATAAACCCAGCCTATTGATTCATTATATTCTTTAAAATGTTGTAATTATGATGTCAATATATTTGAATAATTAAACACATGCACAAACAGACATTCTTTTTTCTTTCATGAATGAATGGATATGAGACTAAGTCTATATATATGTGTATTGGAAATATAGTATTTATGTATTGTGTTTATATATCAATGTATAATATATAAAGTAATTACACAATAGATATTGTATCATAAAGAAAAAGAGAGAGTAAATAAAGTATTAATCATTTATTCCCTCTTAACCCTTTAATTGCCTAATTAATTGTGTGGGAATTTACTGTCAGTTCAAAATTTTTGGGGCCACAAGACAATTGGAACCTTCTGATTATTTAGGTCATATGTTTTATGTTTTGAAGGCAAAAAGTTACTTTTAGTATTTTTTATGTGACCTAAAAGGATATTTTGAAAGGTGATTAATTCAGTTATCAAGATCTGGTGAGTGTTTTAGTTTATTTTTTAACTAACTTGTGTTAAGATTATATGATAAGTTTTCATGTTCATTACGTAACAATATGTAATTTACATGAAAACATCTTTGCTGTTTAGTCCATAGGAGTTGAATAGATTGATTATTAGCTAGAAATACACGTAAACATAATTCTCTCTTTCCATTGCAGTCTCAACATTTGTCACCTATTATATATTGTGTTATATTTCTTATGAATGCTCAAAATAAACACACAGTAAAAGATGGGAACCCTGTCACACAAATTACTTACTTGTAAGCATCACATAATGGCTATAATAGACGTTTATAGCATTAAGCATTATTGTAAATGTAGCCACCCATGGGCATGATTACATTTAATTTCCCCCCCCCCCCCCACCCCCCCCCCCCCCCCCCCCCCCCCCCCCCTCCCGTGTCAAAGGGTTAAACAGAAATACAAGTGTACTACTGAAGTAATCTAAGCTCTAAACAGTTAAAGGATTAAAAAAGACTATGAATAATACTTTACTGAAAAGGTTACATATTTAATATATTTTGGTGGATAGGCATTAACGAGATGGTTACAAATCTACAACCAAAATAAAACCTGGTATATTTCTTATGAAGGATGAAAATACAAACACACAGTAGTTAACATGAAAGATGAAAAAATCAAGAAAATGTTAAAGTTTATGGAAAGTACATACTGTAACATTTGGATCATCCTAAGTAGGACTTTGTGACAGTTTTTTATGTACATTGTCATAGTCATATAAGCTGGAAATCTGTAATATTATAACTGATAAATATTGTGGAAAGGAGACCTCATTATAATTTTCAAAGCTAATGATGTCATACAAAACAGTTTGCAACAGAGACAACTTCATTGAACTTAGTATAGAATTAGCTTGCCCAATGTAGTATTAGAAGGCTACACAAACTTTCACTTTGAAACTGTGTCATGATCACTAAATTAATTTTATTATGTTACAGTAACACACATGTACAATTTCATTGGTAAAGTTTTGATAAAGACACTTTCATACTATGAACACAAGGTTATAATTTGTTTGATATATAGAGAGTTTATATTGTATATCCAATATAATAATATACTTACTTCATTAGGTATATTAGGATCTGCTTTTGCTTCTTCTAACAGATATTGAACAATATCTGTGTATCACGACATGAGGCCCAGTATATACTAGTATACTTGAGCTACATGTAATAATAATAGTAATAGTATAATTATTCATCAATATATCAATAGTACAATCATTATATACACACATACACTGATACATGTGTACTTACATGTATATGACTATAATGATAAGTGATATAATATTAATATGTAATATAATAATTATAACATGTACATGTAAAATATGACATCACATATTTAATTTATATCTCATTAAGTAATGTTATCATATTATTAACTAAATAATATGAAGTGACAACAAATAGACTGTACACACAGTGAACAATAAATATATATGATCTGGTCCATGAACCAATAAACATACAAAGGAGAGGAAACACAACTATGTAAGACAGTGATCAACACACCTATTGTCAATTACAAGATATATGTAATTATATTCATAGCGAGTTAATCATATTCATAATTTCACAAGTTATTAAGCTTACAAATATGGTCATGACCAGAGTACAGTCATTTAGCTGTTTGCATATTGATTGACAATTACACATTCCTTTCTTCATTGTGAAGCTACAGGTTTACATGGTAACTTCAAATGTTCATAAATCATGTTATTACTATATTGACTAAATTCTCATTACAAGATCTTTTCTTAAATATATTTACAAAAAAAACCCTAAAAATCAACTATCAGTTTCTAAAATGGCTCTAATACAATGTGAAGGGTCACTAATGAAAGAATTGACCACACCCCATTAATTAAAAAAACAATGAGTGAGCATTTAAGCACATTTTGCACACCACATCTAATCATTACAACAAATCTACAAATTACACATGATTATAAAATATGAAAACAATTGACTATAAATCAGGAAACTTTCATCTCAAAAAATGTTCATGTAAAAATTAACATCATGAAAATTTTCAAACACAAGATGTACATACAAAAGTTAATTAACTCCTAATATTTTGTCATGTACAACATGTTAAGCACTATGAAATAGTACAGTATGGATTAGTTTATTTGAGTTTATCATGTATATAATTATAGAAAAGAAATGTGAGGATGCAGTAAGCAATTCAAGCCACACCCCTCAGCAACAGAGTAAACTCTTTATGTATCCATTCATTGACATATCTCAAATGTTATATATAAATGTTTTAATTACATGATTAAACTTTAATAAAGACTTTGTAACACACACACATTAATTTATACTAGGTTGATTTAAAGGATATATTGTGATTATTATTATAATAACTATAACACTTACATATCATATATGTAAATAATTATGATGATTTGATAATGACAAGAACTCTTATCATAAGACAATATCATCTCTGAATAGTACTATATTGTGACACACTTACATACCTCATTTGAGCATTGACATTTGCTCCTTGTTGTAAAGCTTCTTTCACTTCATCAAGTCGTCCATTAAAGGCAGAGTTAATCAGTTTATTATCCTAACAAAGATATTAAAGTTAATAAATGTAATATTACACATAAACAAGATCATATACAACATAGTTTATAATACAGTAGACATAATATTATAGAAGACATACTATAACAAGAGTACAGTAACTACTAATAATATAGTACATTGTACTAAGTATATGGACATGACCTATATACAAACTATAGGGTCAAGTACATACGTTACTTATATTAGATCAGATAACCTAAAGTAATCCAGGTCATGTTTAGTTTAGATAGAGGGAATATCTTGAATATGGCGGGATTACTGAGTGGACTGGACAAAAACTGACCAATTATATCAAGTGTTAGTGAATGAATTCATCATTTAAGTATAATTATTATACTTTATAAGTACTCACCAATCTACTTTGATCCATTGCAGCAAAGAACCACACCCAAGATTTAGAGGCGTGGTTAGACGTATGGGTGTGGTGTCATATGATGGTATCTGCTAGTAAAGGAATATCTCCTAACTCAAGCTTCTGAACTATCTTCATTATTATATGTACACTATTAACTGCTATAGTAGTACCTTACTATCTATGATTTAAAGAAACTCTCAATAATGTGTAAGTAATATGTCAATATCTGGTATATATTGTGTAACATGTCCTTTACTCAGTAGATAGTATCCTATACTTCATAATCCTATTACTGTGGTCGTCTTGGGATTAAAATGCTGTTTGTTATGGTAGAGAATACATCATTATCAACAAGTATGATGTCATTATAATGTCATCTGTTAATTTATATAATCCTTACTGAGAAGACAAGTTCAACTTGCTAGACAGGCCCAAATTTGACAAATAGCAACTACAAGAGCTCAAATACTCAGTTAGTTCTATTGATATTAATGTATAGAATAATTTAGGTAGTGAAGGTTACAGTACTGTATTTGTCTGTCTCTTATGTGTCTGTAGAATTATTAACCACATGGTCGTTAATGTGAGTGAGGGTTACAGTACTTGTTTTATGTCTCTGTGTATGTCTATTACAAAAGCTTATACAATGTAGCAAAGTTTATCACTCCAAAAAAATCACTGTATTCACAATACATAATTATATTTTTAAGATAGGAATTTTCCCAAAATGCTCTTCTTAAGTTATTTGAATCTTACTTGCCCATTTTTGATTAGGTCTTCATGTCCACACTATTTTGACTTATTATAATTAAAATCATCACATGATCATTTTACTTGATAACACTTAATTAAAGAGTTTTTTTTCATGTTCACTTGAACTTTTTTATTTCATAAAGAGCTATTATATTGTTAAGTATAAAAGTAATTTATGTTTATATATATGACTTGTGAGCTATTTTCTATAGCAACTGTAAGTGAGTCAAGTTTCTATACATTCAGTGTTGTTAGTGTAGTTATATAACTGAAACTAACACTAGAAAATGTATTAGTTAAAGCATCATTACAATGTGAGAGGTGTGGTCTTAACTACAAACTGTTATATTAGACCACACCTGAAGTATATCATTCTGTAAAGAGCAAGTACAATTCTTTAATTGATTTGTTTTGATAATAATTAAAGATACTTGATAAAACAATAATTGTTTAAGTTTTTATACTATATTAAAACATTTCAATTTTAATGTTAACTTTTTTGGTTGATTTAAATACATGAATGAACTTATAATATCCTAACATGTCCAGACATATAGACTTTCATTAATGTTATATATACATGTACATGTACCTATTTCATTATAGCCTTAATTTTATTGTAATAATATATTATATTACATGTTTTTAGGGCTACAGCTCAAAAAGAGCAGCTGGAGGGACTAATGAACCCAGGATAGTTACAAGAGCACTTGATGGTAGTCATCAAGTCTATATCATACCTAGTACAAATGGACGACTGCAAGGAACATCTCTTGTTTATTCATCAGGCTAAGCTAGGCAATCCTACCCAACAGGTCCATCTTGTGCTTTTAATATAACTCCAGAGGACCTATTTAGTAACTTTATAAGTACTCACCAATATCCATCGTGAGACAGTGAAATATACAAAGACCACACCCAATTTTAGAGATGTGATTTTGACATAATGAGTGTTGTTTCAAAGTAATCTGTCCTAACTCAAACTTATAAAGTCTGTTTATTATTATACGTGCATTATTAACTGCTCTAGTAGTACCTTACTATATATGATTTAATGTAACTCTCAGAAGCATGTAAGCAATATTTCAATATCTGATGTTCACTGTGTAACATATTTCTTTACATAGCTGATAGCTTCTTGTATTTCATAATTCATATTACTGTGGTTGTATTGAAAATGCTGTTTGTTATGATGAAGAATGACATTATTATCAACAAGTATGATGTGATTATGATGTCATCTGTTAATTTATATAATCCTTACAGAAAAGACAAACTCAAGTTGCTAAACAGGCTCAGATTCGACAAATAACACTTACAGAGGTCATAATGCTCAGTTAGTTCTATTGATATCAATGTATAGAATTAAAACCCTCACAGCTGTCCATGTGAGTGAAGGTTGTAGTACATACTTTGTGTCTCTGTTTCTATACATCTGTTAGTTCCAATGTTTTTTCCTACAAATGTTCATTGTTTTTGTACATTGTATTTTGACATTTTTTTCCTTTGAAAGCACATGTAATATGACAGAGGTTATTACTCACAAAAAAAACTACTCTCATTATATAGAATACACAATTATCTGCATTTTTAACACTGGAACTTTCTCAAAAATGAAGACTTCTCTCAAATTATTTAAATTTACCTGACTTTTTTGATAAGAATTCATATCCACACTATATTATGAAATATTGTAATAATAATTATCACATGATCATTAGATTGTATGCTAACTGTGATTATAATAATACATTATATTACATGTTACTAGAGCTATAACTCAAGCAATAGCAGATGAAAGGACTACTGAAATCTACCCTATAAGAATAGTAACAATAGCATCTTTCATATTATTACTATCTTATGTTTATCCATCAGGTCACATTGGACAGCCCCGTCTGACATCTTCATGTCATTCTATTGCTATAACTCCAAATGATTGTTTCCAATTATATGGATGTGGTTGTCAGTCAGTTAAGTGATCTTACTATGCTATCATTTTATGATCAAGTCATAAATCATCAAAATAGATCTCAAAAAGTTATAAAAGTGGCTGGAGCTAATAAGTAGATGTTCCACATCCACAATATTCTGCATTACTGTTAATGATGACAATGATGTCTTCATATGTTGTCATAGGAATTTCAAAATGATCAACATATAATAAGTGAACTTCTTACCCAAACTCCACCCACTACATATCCAACTCATCAATATTACAGGTTACATAATCAGTATATTATGAAAGTGACTTTTGTAAATGATTGTGATGACAATGTATCCTACATTACTGTTGATATATAAGACTAACTGATCTGTCATTCAATAGTATGTAGTGTACACAGTCAACACTTCATTTTATTCATTCAAAAATGATGATATTTCTTTAATGACTTTAACTACTAAACTCCTCTGTTCATAATATGTAGTTTTTATTCTGTTAAAAATATAAAATAGATATGTTAATAGTTACATGTAGATGTATCTTTGATTTATAAGCTTTATTCAACATCATCATGATATAAACACTTTCTTTATCATTTTGATAATACATAGGGCAGACCTACACATGTTTTAGAAGGAGGCTTCCTTTTCTACACATTATAATGTCACTAGACATTACACAGTGTGTTCCCATTAGTACTCATCAGTACAACATAGTAATAAACCATACAGTGTCATGTATTGATTACTTCATCTATATATTAAATGGATGGACAGAGAGAGAGAGATGAGTGGATGAATGAATGGATGGACAGATAGTAGTACCAACAGATAAAGGAACTTTTAATGAACCAAATTACTATTGAATCACATGACTCACTAAAAGTCACACTATGTATGTTAAGTATGATAATGTCTTCATTAATGATATGTACATGTAATAGTGTAATATTGTCACTACTATATACAATACTAGTAGTAGTTGATTACATTATTATATTACTAGATTGATTGTTATAAATATAAACTTATATCAAGAGTAAAGAAAGAGACACAAAGTATCATACATTTACTATTACATTAACTTACAACTGACTCTTTATGTAATGAGGAGGATATAGTGAAGGACATAACTCACTAGTCTACTGTGAGTACATGTACATATATTATATTAGTATGGTTCTTATACTGTGTACAGTTGATATAATAAAACACCACAAACACTCTAATGAATATCCTTATATGGACAAAATGAACTAGTAAGCTTATCAGCTATAAAAACATGTTACTTATATTACACTCATTAGTTCATCAATGTATCTTATTCATTATGACTTCACTCACTACTTTGTCACCTATTACATTACATCATACATCTACATGTACCTACATATGTTATTAATTATTCATATTCATTTTGATTGGATACATTTTATACTTCATGATGCTTTATGTATCAATGATGATGTATAGTTTTTCTAGTACTTTATTTATATGTTTGTTGTTTAGTATTCTAAGCAAAACTCTGTTTGACTTCATTGGTTCTTACCATCCTCTAATGAACATACATCATGTGACACTAATAGTACTAATGTGCCAGCATAATGTACCTATTAGAGGAGATTAAGAGGAATATGGGGCAGTGGTCAGAATCAACAAGGTGATCAGAAGAAAGGTAAAGATAAGGTAAAAGTATAAGAAGTTCTATCTCTCTCTCTCACACACACACACACATTTCACTCACTCTCTACAGGATAGATCAGTTATTTCATTATCATATTATACAGTTGAGATTGTGTCATATCACTAAATGGATTAGACACCAAAGATTTCACATTTTCTTAGTGTTAGAAAGTATATGGGTCCTGGTTGAAGGAGTTATATGGTAAATGTACTTGTTGAAATAATCAACATCAAATGTATTCTAATAGATAACAAACCTGTTGGACATAATCATTACTATAGTGAGCTGTGATGTTTAGTGGAATGATTGGTTATTTGATGGTACGGAAGCCGAACGTGGTCATCCATTTCTACTTTGTTTTTTTCATATTCTACTTTGCAGTTTTTCCCAATTCCAATTCTATTTTCTATCCTTTGATGGAATATTTAACAACTAAAATTCTATATCCCACACCCTAACAGAAACATGTCACTTTGCTCCATTCTAAGAGACGGCTTTGCAGTGCTCAAGCTCAATATAGTGATGTGCGAGCACTGTGAGCTGTCTCATAGAATGGAGCGAAGCGACATGTTTCTAGTTAGGGTGGGGATATAGGATTTTATTTGTTAAATATTCCATCGAAGAATAGAAAATAGAATTGGAATTGGAATATTCTTGGAAAACTTCAAAGTTGAATATGAAATTACAAAGTAAAATTGGAAATTACGAAGTAGAAATGGATGGCCGCCTTCGGTTTCCATATGATGGAGGAGAAGGATATTGTTCACAGTAAAGTATACCCTTAAGTAAGTATCAGCCTTTGCAGAACTTTTCTATGATAATTCTGTTCTTTGTACAGTCTCTAAATGATCCCTTGCTTTGTGAATAGTCAAACTAAAAAATAAATTAAAATTTATGTTCATTCATATTATTACAATATATCATCAACCACATCCTTCCTAACCATATGTCAGTTTATATAATAGTAGTGTCATATTAATCAACAGACCAATAGACAATGATAGTAGTAGTGGCATACATGTAGTTAAGTTTAATGATCAAGTGAATATTTATATCTATATTAGTAGAATATGGGTTATTAATTGTTGTCTCGAATTTAAGTTTCAATGTGAAACACTATTGTTTGAAATTTAGCAGACAATACATTATTAGGTAAAGGCACAATACAAAAACAATGCTGTTTCAAACAATCTGCTAGTTTTATATTTGTCCATTTATCAATTCATCAGACATGATCATATAAACATTCATCTGTGTCTACTTATATCCAGTTATAGTCAATAAAAACAGACCACTATTATAACTCTCAATTAAAATAAATTATAGGATAATGTACACTGTCACTACTACAACATCAAAATGTTATTGGTTCTATTAAATTAGATATTCTGTTAAGAGTAGTAATCTCTGTCAACACTAACACTATGTTTAATTCCTTCATCTTAACATACACATATACATGTATAAATGACTATAGTAAGACATATACCACTCTATGTACAATATAGTTTATATTATAAACATCTATGTGTACTTAGTACTTAGATACTTAGTATACCAATGGTAATTTTTGTGAATGGTGTTATTCTTCTGCATGTATACATGTATGATAATATTATAGCTTTTCTAATATATGGTATCTTGACAATATCCAGACATGACATCGTTAATTATTAGATGATATAGTTTACCAATGATATCTCTATGTTAAAATAAAAAGGCATGACTTACTTTATATATAATTATAATTACGTTGGAAGTACTGTTATATAGGATTGTCTTTTATCAATCTTACATGTAACTATGATCTGTAAGTTATTAAGCTAATGTTAGAAATTGTTAAATTTCGAAACTTTCAAGTTAATGATTGAAATAAAGTTGAAAAGAAGGGAGAAAAAAGCCTTGAAATTTTCTTTTCCAGGTTGTATTTTAGTTATTACAGTTCCCAATAAAATTATGTTTAACCTTCTTCTGTGGAGATGTGAATAATATTTATTTGACAATGTCATTGCACTGAGAATAATCTTATTTTTACATTTAATATGACAAAGAAACAATGTCTTATAATTGATCTAGACTACTCTATGACTAATATGATGAAGGGCTTAGTCTTGTGTCTGTCTCAAATAAATGTGGACAATGTGCTCATAACTACATAGCTCTTATCATTCCATTCATTTTGTCTGGTATATACTGGTAGCTTTTGACATTGCTTTAAATTTTAACTGTGTCTGTGGGTACAATCATTTATATCTATGCTATGTTTGTAAAAAATACACCAACATGTTTTCTTTTACAATGGCCCTGTAAAATTTTTTTAATTATTTCATTTCCTGGTTTAATCTAGATCTGAGTATTGAGACATCTTTTCTTAATAGTATAGGCTCTTGCAGATATGGTTACAGTTTATCTTTCCAGACTATGTTTGGTTTCTACAATACTCATCATAATAATTATTACAAAATTCCAGTAAAGTGATTCAACTTGTGGGAAGACAAGCAATTCCAGTATTAGTGACAATGATACTACTCTCATACATAAAACTTATAGGCACTGTCTTCAGGGTTTTTCATAATTTTAATATTTAGTGTAATGAAAAAAAATTTGTCAAATCTATTTATCAAGGGGGGATATTGATGCTACTGTAGAATGTCTGAAAGGTTGTCATCCACCTTTGTTCCTGTTTTTGCTATCAGCACACATTTTACTAATTTTTTCCATATACTTTCTACATTCTTACTACACCATTATTTCAAGGACCTCTATCAAACCATATGTTCTGCTGCCAAAAGTTGTCCACATATATGAAACCTTTGTTTGATGGGTATGGTGGTCCATAGAATGACAAGTGTTTTTTTGGACTGGATTTTTACTTCTAGTTCAGGTTGTTTGAAATTTTGTTATATACTAAGTGTTATATATTTGAGTGATCAACATTGAGTTCGATTTAAAAAGATCTGGTTATAAACTCAAAGTAAGACAATACACTATTGACATGTGGTCTTTCATGCATGTGCATACACAACTAATAATACAATGAATAATAAATTACAATGCATATATTAATACATAACAATCCCTCCTTCGCTAGATAGAAAATAGGAGTTAGAAAATTGGATGATAATGATTAATGGGAGCACGACTTCTCTGGGAATACCTTGTAGGTTATCTTGTCACGTTACTAGGAACAGCAGTATTCCTATCAGATGTTACAGTCGAGTCTGTAGTATACGGATTAGATTGAGTTGTGTCTGCAGGCTGTATTGGTCCTTCTCCTGCATCTCTTCTGATTGATCATTGGTCTCCTCTACTTGATCAGTAGTAGTTCGTTCTTCACTTATTTTTCCAGGCATCGTCAGTGGATCTATATTCTCTTCACCTTGTGGGCAACTATAACTTCCATGTCCTTTTTTCTGTGTTTTTGCTGAAAATCACATGATCAATATGTCTTCTCCATGTCACTCCATCATTCAATCAATATTAACTACATTTCTCCCTCTTACTTACTATTTTTGCCTGGTAACCATTTGTTTCCAGATCCAAAATTGTGAGCCATTACTCTCTCTCCAGTATTCAAATATATATGTTTCTGATTTAGAACAAAATGTTTCTCTTTCTGATTTCTTGCTTTCTGGTGACGTATTTCTTAACCTTTGACAAAACTATGTCTCTCTCAGTATATGATTTAACTTGGGATATAGATACTAAGGAATTATCGAGTCTTTCCATGAGTAGTATAGTCTCAGCTGGCTTTGGTACATATTTGAGTGTTGGTAGTGGAAGTCTGCTAAGACCATCAGCATTTCCAATGTTTTTACTAGGACGATATTTAATAGAGTAGCAATAGCCACTTAGTGGTAGTGCCCATCTCTGAACTCTAGCAGAGGCAGTTGCTGGAATTCCTCGATTTTCTCCAAATGCCAATAAATACATTAACGGTTTGTGATCTGAATAAATAGAAAATGTGCGACCATACAGATATTGGTGGTACCGTTTCACTACCAATACAATAGCGAGTGCTTCTTTGTCAACTTGCGAGTATCTTTTTTCAACAGGTGTGAGAGCTCAAGAAACATAACTGATAGGACGCTCGGTTCCATCTTCCATTTGGTGAGCTAATACCGCTCCCACTCCTACTGGTGAGGCGTCACACGATAAATATTAATCGTTTCAAAACAGTCATAATGAACAAGTAGATTAGGCGACTGTAAAAATGACTTAGCTCGTACAAAGGATCATCTTGTTCTTTCAACCACCTACATGATACATTAGGTGGTAATACTACTGGGATAAAATAGCGCTTAACCATCAGGTGTTGTTGAAAGTGGAGTAATGATACGCAGATATTGAAGAAACTTTAAAAAAGCATTTTTAGTAAAAAAGAATAGTAGACAAACATTATCAAGTAAAGATTAACAAAATACTCCAAATTCACGAAATGCTTGTAGATTATGCAATGCTATAGACGTACCCTCAAATATTGTTGTACTAATAGCTAAACAAACATCACATTCTCAGGAGATAGTCTTGGTTATATTTTTATTTTTTGCTGCACACAGATGAAGCTTTAAGTTCCAATTTCCGTTTAAATTCAAGTATAAAAATTGCTTGACTAAATCTTTATAATTTAGGTGCTTAACATAACTTAGGTAGACTCCTATAATGACAAAGAAGCATGTAATTGCTTATCATAATTATAATATATTTCAAAAATCTGTATTGTTTGACAGTGAGTCATTTATACCTTTCTATTGATCTTCATTAACGGATTCTTCAGGCATATATAGGAGATCGATAGCAAACTGCCATCAGTATCTGTAATGTCCACATGTTGTAGACTTCAAAGTCATTTTTATCCTCTGCTTTGACATTCCAATGGATAAGTCCATGTATGGAATACCTAAAACAACAACAAAAAGAACATGTGTGTGTTGTAATACAACATAAGCATACTTACATATTGCATATCAGACATAATACGTGTTATCCCTCCTGAGTTAATGAACAAATTGAATGATAATTGCTTGTGCTAAACCTAAAGGTAATATGACTGTGACAGTTTTAAATTGACCACTTGTTAACTCCATAATAATATTCATTTACAAAGAGAATAAATCAAGGTACAAGAGGATTTCCACACCTAGCCTCTCTAATTTTGATACATTGGTATGTATATAAAGTATTGACTTGTAAACCTTTGGTTTATTGATCACACATGTGTTTTAGGTCATAATTTCTAATTTGGGAGGAAAATAATTTCATTATAAAATATTGCTGATATATATATATATATATATATATATATATAATATATATTATATATATATATATATATATATATATAATATATATATTATATATATATTATATATATATATATATATATATATATATTATATATAATATATATATATATATAATATGTATATATATATGTATATATATATATATATGTATATATATATATATATGTTCATAGCTATATATATAGAATACCGACCCCCCCCCCCCCCCCCCCCCCCCCCCACCCCCCCCCCCCACATGAACCATGGCAAACTTACAATTTGATATTGGAATTCAATTATTACATGCAAAAACAAAATTAAGCCATTAATATGTAGTAAGCTAAGTGTTTACACGTCACTGAGCCCCCAAGGAAGAGAAGACTATATTGTATTTAAGAAATGGTCTTGCTAGGTATTGTTGGCCCATGGCAACAATTCACTTATAATATAATTTTTAGCTTTCTTATATTTATCCCTGACTATGTTTTAGCAGTCAGGGGCCAAATTTTTTTTCAATATTAAAGAAACATCTTAAAAGAAATCACAAGTATGTGAATGTACACATACGACAATTGCACTGTACAATCACCCCTAGGCCTAAACATTCTAACATAATTTGTACAGCAAGTATACACTCAAATGAACTACATTAGGAACAAATGGGTTTATATTGGTTTTTTACAATTGTTAATATATTAATAATTCAATCACGGGATTAATTATCATCACATATACAATTGTAGAACTACTAAAGAAAAGCGATGTATTATTTATATTGGTTTTACAATGTTAATACATTAATAATACAATCATAGGATTAATTATCATCACATATACAACTGTAGAACTACTAAACAAAAACGATGTATTATTTACATCTGTTTTACGATGTTAATACATTAATAATACAATCATTGTATATAAAACTATATCAATGATACAATGTTTATACATTAATAATTCAGTCATTGGATATAATTATATTGTTGATACAACTTAATACATTAATAATACAATCATTGGATATAATTATATTGATGATACAACATTAATACATTAAAGATGCATTAAAGTGCTCAATCACTTTCAACCTGCACCATCTCGTAAAGACATGTTAGTAAAGTGGTTAAAAGGGGGGGTCATGCAACAGAGCAGATTTCATTAAAGCTCTAAGAGCAATTGATGAAAATCGGATTGTGCAAGAAATTTTATCACAAAATGGTAAAGTCAGACTGTCATGACAATTTTTTCATTTCTAAAAGACATTTCCAAAATTAACTTGCTAGCAATTTATAACTCTGTCTTAATATTACAGGTGAAAGAGCTGATATTCCATCAACTATAACTGAGGCTACAAATGACAGCACCAAATGAAGCTGAGGAAATAGATAACATACCACATTTTCTTACATTGTTTTTACGTAATTAAGTTTTAGAATAAAATGATATTTTAGTTGCTGATTTTCATTATAAGTTATGATTTGTGTGTTAAGTTTGTGTTAGTTTATAAGTTAATTTGTTTGCTGAAATCTATATTTGAGTTAAATCGTTAGCTAACACTACTTTTGGCAATGAAATTGATATCAATAGTGATACAGAAAAATAAAGTTACGAATCACAACTTGCATACAGGTTCATCAAATTAGAAAGTGTGTCTGGAAATGCTGAATTAGCTAATATACTCTTGAGTTATCATATTGCTTCTATACACTGAAACAACATAATACACATTGTATATTTTATTCATTTTTACAGTAGAAATTTATACAAAACATCATGGAGGAGTGTGCAGTACACACACAAATGATTACTTTTCAGAACAAAGTAGTTACTTGAGGATAACAAAATTTTTCTTCTGATTGGTGCTATGGTATGATGAAACAAAAGTTTTGATACAACTGAAGTTAACTGAGTAGAATGAGATTGTGAATGTCATATAAAGGACTGTTTAGTTATCGACATCACTCAAATAGTTTTCAGTGAAGATTAGTCCAATATTGGTACCTACCCTTGTCCCCATATTTTAAACATACATTAAGTATAACCATGTTACAATTGTTAGTGACCTACCTGACAAATTCCAATTAATAACATCAACTTCCTGTGGGTGGCCAAATTGACTTGATTATCCACGTTTTACTCGAGGTCACCTTTGATCAGTTTTCTGAGAGCTGTACGTTCTACTTTTAGTTTGTTGTATAATGGTTATTGGTTATATTCTTAGAGTTTGAAGCTTGTGTCAACAACTTTAGATGAAAAAAAAAGCTTCGTCATACCAATTTCATTCACTGTTACTTCACCTAGATTTGTGACAGTTTTTATAAGTCTGTTACTCATTCTGAATTATTTTTATGTCTCTGGAAATCAAAAGGTAAGTGAACACAATGAAATTGTATTATGTGTTCTAACATGCATGTATATAACACAGATTCTGTTAGACGCCTAAAATATGAAATACGAGTAATACTATTGAGTCATGATGTAGCTTGATAATAAGTGTGAATACATAGAGATTTGTACAGACATTAGAACAATTTGAAGTTAAGTGAAGTTTTGTGTTATAGAATATCGACAAATGTGTTAGTGAAGTTTTGTATGATAGATCTCAAAGCATGGAGTAAATGTAGTAGTGTTTTTTACCATTTGTTTTTTTTACATTGTGTATTGTGTTTGTGATCACTTTTATTTTCTAGATTGGCACACTTCACATTGTGAACGACCTCCATAAGGTGTGTCGGTTGGTATTGGCTCAGGAAAAGGCCTTTCTTTAGCCTAAGTGGTAATTCAACTGACATGAAATGCTGAGAGACATGACTTTGGAAGCCATCAAGGAGAGTTTTCCCACCTCGATTCGAAAGTCTAATTGGATGAGTTTTCTTGCTATTATGGATGTTGTATAAAATATATATATGTGCATTTACGAGACACAGGTCCAGCAAATGAAAAAACGCGCTCTTTCCACCATTTCACCCTCCTATGAGCAAAGCTGTAGTACAAAATCAGTTGGTCTGATTTATCTACTCCTCCCAAGTACTGATTATAGTCCTTGACTACCTTTGGTTTCTTGATGGTTTCTTTTTCATCAGCAGAATGCTTTGTCCTCCACTTCTTTGAGGTGACACTCATCATGAAATGTAGAGAGCATATAGACCTCACGTTTATCTTTCCACTTTGGACACATCATTTTATTGTCCTCTGTTGTTTGGAGTATAACTCTCCTTTTGTTAACTTATAATTATTGAAGGATTGATTTATATCCACGTCTGTTACTGTTGAGTGTTCCACAAGCATTTGAATCTAAGATGGATCAGGTCAGTAAAAAGTGCTGTTGAGATGTAAAAATTATCAACGTAGACCTCATAAGTGTTTCCAACTAAATCTTGAGGTAGTTCTAGAACAACTCGATGTGCTAATCCCTTTTTCCACAGTGTTATTTGTCTCTTTACCTGTGTACAATTTCCAATTGTACACGTAGCCATTTGTTGAATCAGCTAGTACCCAAGCTTTCATGCCCCATTTTGTAGGTTTTTGGGCATGTATTGTATCCATGATAACCTTCCTTTTAAGCTTATCATGGATTCATCAATTGACAGATATTGAGAAGGCTTATAGTTGGGTTTTGAAGCTGGTAAGAAGTTTGTCGAGAAATGGTCTGATTTTATAAATTCTATCATAATCTGGACTATCCCGTGATGGCATGTTACCAGTATCATTTAGATGTAGAAACTTCATTAGAAGCTCAAATCTGCGTCCTGACATAACAGAGGAGAAGTTTGTATTAGCAAATGGCCACTTCTGACTCCAGTAACTCCTAAAGAAGTACACTCTAGTAATTTACTTGTTAATGTTATGTCAAATATGTAAGTGTATATGTAATGTATATTTTTTATACCTAATAGTAGAGTATCCAACAATTCCCATAGCAATAATTATTGAGAGTAAAGTGTCTACCTCTTTTAGAGACATAGGTTGACAACCTATGTCATGAGCTCTAGCCTTAGAATGACTGGCCATAAATTCAGAGTGCTTATGTGTATACTGGTTAGCGAATCGAGTAGTCTCTTCCCATATATTTTTCTTGATATCGTCATTGAAAAGGAGATTGAAAAAATCCAATGGAGATTTATCGAGCATATTTGGGGATAGTATGTTGATAAGTGACGAAATGTCCTAATAGAAATTCCATGTTAGTAAATGTTTATGATATTATTTTCAATATTTCTAATATTATGTATCATGTTAAGAATGTAATTTTATTAATATTTTTGGGCAATAATTTTATATACATCTTTTCACATATTATTTATCGAAAAAGATAATGTAAGTGTAGTATAATGTCATTACCTGGAGACTGATAAGAGCTAGAAAATAGCTCACTAGTACAAGTTGAACTAGAGCTAGTTCGCTCTTTGCAAGAGGTAAGGGTGGAGCTGGAGATTGCAGTGCAGCTGGATTTTTTCTTCGTCTTCCACATCTTCATCTGTAATGTAACCATCGAAGTTGTCGTCAGATTCACCATCACTAGGCATTTCTTCAAGATAATTTAACAGGAAATTATGGTCTGAGGGTAAGATATCTTTTCTACGAGCCATAATCTCACTTTCTTTTATAAAAATTGATTTTAATAATTTGACATATGCTGCGCAAAATTGCGCAGCATTCCGTGAAAGTGTTAAGGGAATCCATTTGTGGTCCAATCAAAGTATTAGATCTCTCACATAAACTAAACAAACGTACTATTCTCTCCCTTGTTCATGTTAATTGGTACCTGTACAATAAAATAAGAGAGTATGGTCCACCTCTATTCCAACACATTACATGTCCTTTAGTTGGAGTGCCACAACTTTTAACTCTTTCACCACAGCCACCTACTGAAGATAAACGTACAGTGGATGTATCCAATATGTCTCTCAAACAACCATGACTAATGGAAAATTTGGCCAATTAGGGCACAAATCATTACTTTTGCAAAAATTAAAATTAATAGATAGTAATCAATAAACTTCATCAATCTGATCATTGTCAAAAATCAATGCAAAAAAATGCTATCTATTTTATGGAATTTTTAAAAAAAATTTATGAAAACTTTTAAAACCATAGATTAATTACCATGGAGTGACTATTAATCTAAAGTCTGATACATTTGTACTGTACATAATAATAGCTTCGTTATTAGAAAAGAATTTGTATAATTGTGCATAGGTATTCTATGAGTGAAATCTCTGCATAGTACATGGTTCTAGCATAACTAACACTCATTAACAAGATAGATATGTTTTGTACTAGTGTGAGAGTACTACAAACTTTATTAGTGTAAAATACTCACAATTCTACAGAAGAAGGTCAACATATCTTCGTTTTGAACATTGATAACCAAAACAAAAAATAAGAACATGATGGAATAATATATATCCTTTCCTTTAAAACTTTATTACAAATTGTGATAGACGTAGCTTAGAATGGAATATAGGTTTGGCTTAGGTAGGTGCTTTGTTGAGTGAGTGTCAAGCATGCGTGAAAATTATATACTTTAATGAAGAGAAAATGTTTGTGATTTTTTGCATTGATTATGGTGAAGATGTTACTGACAGAAGAAATCTACATAGCAACTTGTCAATTTTCATTTTTGAAACCTGGATGGAAATTTTGTGCAATATAGATATCTATGTTTATACTCAAGGTCACTTAGGTATGTCTTTTTTAAGTGTTCTTTTGAATACTGCAATCTGATTGGGCTACAATATATTGCAGCGTCCACAAATGATATATGCTGGTGTCCCAGACCACATTTATTCATGCATTGTGGGCAACAATACCAGACTATATATAAACAATCATGTATCTATTGATATTCACAAATCCTTTCATTCAATTATATATCATATTCGTACCTCCTTTGATACTAGTTAAAAGACTCCTTGCAATACTTTTATACCAAAAGTGGTTTCACTTCCTCCACAACTTAACTGTTTGATTCTTGCCTTGTGTCTACCTTCAGTCCTGATAACTTGTGTCAATGAAGTTGGTAGACTAGTTCATAGTTCTTATTAGCTAGCTTGTTTTATGCACCAAGTTAAGAAATATCACGTGACACTTTGAGCAAAAGTGTTGGAGTGGCTCAACATTCCTGAAGTTAGCTCTGTGTTCCAGAATAAAATAGATGGCCACTGACGTATCTTCAGGTTAGTACAATATCTACACTATTTTGTATATTACCATAATTATATCTGATCTCAAGATATAGTACATATCATTCTCTACAGGACAGTGCAAACTTGATGGAAGAGCTTTTCATCACACTCAAGTGATTGGTGACAGTCTATATTTGTGGGGTGGAAGTCAACCAAACTTTCCTAAAATACACAGCAATGATGAGAAAAGGAGACTTACATCTCAAATACAAATCTTCAGTATTACCTCTGGTAAATGGGACACTAAACCCACCAGAGGTAATCCACCACTAGGAGTGTGTATGTATTCCTGTACTACATTTAATAACAAGATCTATTATTTTGGAGGATGGTGTGTGACATGGCATCTGCTACCATAACAGTCTGAATGAACTAGACACTTCCACTTCTAACCTGGACACAGATATCACAAACAGATGATAGGAGACCAGTGATGAAGAGGGGCTATGGTGGTATGATGTTGACTAAGTATGAAGGAGTACATTGTCTTCTAGTTATAGGAGGTGTTGGGTCCCCACCCTCTATAAAACTATCACAAGCTCAATATATTCAGTTTTCCAGTGGTAGAGTATATACTTATGAACAGAACCTATATAACATATCCACTAGTAAGTACATTAATATATCATATTATACTATTAGACGTCATATTATTATCATGGAGTACTGCTATTATGTTGTATCATCTAAGTATTCCACCACCTGTATTTTCATATCTGTCAATATTTACTACTCACTATTCCACCTGATAACTATTTTGTTGTTTTCTCACTTACTAAAAGTAGATGCACACTACAGCAGTACTTTACAGTATATGTAATTATTGTATGTTGAGTGGATATATAAAGTAATTGATCACCACTAGTCATGTGACCTTTGATTATTGTGAAACTAATCAATTGTTCACTATATAACAACTTATATTGTATATACCTGTTACCTACATCGCTTATGAAATAATTTTAGTAGAGTATTTACAATAATACTTTAATGATTAGTTAATGTTAATATTAATATTATAATTGTACTAACAAACTCTCATTTTATTAATTATTATATCATAACCAAATTACTACTATGATACAAGTGTGATGATGAGCGTTCTGTTTGTTCTACTTTTAGATGAATGGACAATACCTGATATCAGTGGACAGTGTATGCCACCTAATAATAACTTTGTTATAGAAATGATACATAATACCAAAGCAATCATCTTTGGTGGTATTATTAATGGTGCCAAATCAAGTAATACTATATATATAGTGGACATTATCAACAATACATTGGTATGTTATATTATCATGACTAATAACATTATAATGAGTGTTTGTTGAGTTCATTTGTCTATATCTAGCACTGGCAGACTATCACTAAACCTGACCCTGTAGTACATTGGCCAGGAAAAAGATGGGCTCATGCTGCCACTATTATCATGGGATCAATATCATCTATACTGGTAGTGATAGGTGGAGTGGATAATGATAAGAAAATAATGAAAGACTGCTGGATATTGGATATTAGTAAGAAGTCCTGGACAAAGTTATATCATGGTGTGTCACTCTTATCATTTCTATAATAGTATGTATCTGTTAGGTAGAAGTATTAATTATAAATGACATGTCTCATCTGTTAGGTAGAAGTGTTTATTGTAAATAACGTGTCTCATGCAATGTCTTAACAATATCAATTAGTAATAATTACACACTGTATTACTTTAATATGATAGATGAATTATAATGTTTTAATAATTTATATATATGTCTATAATTATAAGATTATATTTATAATTTGATAAAATTCAAATTATTATACTGTAGTTTAGATTGTCTTTAATATTTACAATTAACAATGTAACGGTATTTATATCTCTACACAGATTAATCTACCTGACTCTGTCACTGAGAGATGTTCCCACTCACTATCAACCTACATGATGGGACCTCACTGTGTGGGCTTAGTTATAGTAGGAGGTGCAATAAATTGTGATGGTCCATATGTCACAGACCCCAATATAACAATGTTAATAGAACTAGGTAAGTAAGTTATTACAACATTAGCACATTAAGTTCATGTGAGAAATACATAAGTGATGTCATAGTACTTCTGTGTATTTCTTTGTACATAGTAGGAGGTGTGGTTTGATGTACATAGTAGGAGATGTTATTAGATGTACTAGTAAACTGTGTTTTGATATACTACTGATACCCACATATTTATCATAAGAGATAATACTGTATCTATTATCAGTACTATAATTATTCTTAGTGTTCATTTAGTTATTATGTACTATTATATAGATGACCTTGTTATGTACTACACTTCCATACATGTTATACTAGTAGTAGATTACCACATTGTATACTGACATTAATACTCTCATGTTCTCTCATATAGTCCTCAATAATGATCACTGGTCAGTAGGGTTTATACTAGACTCTAATGAACTGATTTCAACTGATAACTATCAACAAAGAGTATTAAAACAAATCACAGAAGTAAGGAGACAATGGATAGAACAACAAGTAACAAAATCAACTCAATACAACTTGTCAACTAAGGAGAAAGTTTTTCAAGCTAACTACCGAGATGATCTTTTAGTTGCTCAACAAAACATACAAAGTCTTCAAGAAAGACTACTAGAACTAGAATCTCAACAAGATAGACATCAAGGTAACCTAACTATATTGATGTATGTAGTTATATAGTTAAGTAGATGAATTGATAATAGACAGATAGTCCATAGATCCTCTATATACTAGACTTTGTTTTAATGACAATCCATTCATGTGTCCATCCGTTCATTATAAGGACAATGGAATGAATCTGTTATATCTCTATCTGTCCATTCCTCCGTTAATCCATCCATCTATTCATTCTTCATATTCATCAGATTAATTTAGAATCAGATGGAATAATAGATAAATGGACAAATGGAAAAATAAATGGATGGATGGACTCAAGAACATATAAAAGATGAATTAATAGAATAATAAAATGTATTGATGTGTACAGAGAGAGATAGAGAATGGATAGTTATATCAATTGAGGGATGGCTAAATGGATGAACAAGTAGAAGGACATGTCCATTGGTATATTGACAAAAATTATAATAAGACATAATGACTGATGATGACATATCCATTGTGTTTATATTATAGTTCCTACTACAACAAGTCATCTTGGTTTAATACATGAGAAAGATAGCTATATAGTTCAACTCATTCGTAAACTACACACTGTTACTAAAGAGAAAGAAGAGATCATAACAACACTCCAAACCCAACTACAAGAGTATAAACAAACAGAACTTACCTAGGACTCCTCAAAAGACTACAGGTTTGTTATTATTATAAATATAACAGTTCATTACTTTATTTACCATATATCACAGATGTTGTCAGTTATCTTCCTAAACTGACAGTTATTCTACAACCAGTACAAGAAGATTGGGAACTACTGGGTCATCAACTTAATATAGATCAGTCTGTACTGACTGATATCAGAAGTAAAAGAGATTCTACTAAACAGATGAAGTACTTGTTAGAAGAATGGTCTATAAAAGGAGGTACATTGACACAACTTGAAGACGCTCTACTTCATATTGGCAAGAAAGATGTCATTTCTGGTATGTTTTCATCTGTTAATGATTTAAAATATTATATTACCATTGTGATCTTATTGTCAGGTTTACTTGCTCTACAAGACAAGGAGAGTACACATGCTGATTTCAATGTACAGATCTCTACTGATAAATTAAATAAGGACAGCACAGGTAATCTATATATAGCATATTGTACTTTATCTAGCAATAGTAGTAGTAATGATGGATTAATTACTTCTTATATGGAGAGACTCTCTTGACAGATCCTGCCTTAGACTATTGGAAGGGCTGTATTTGCAAGGCTATAGCTTTTGATTAGTAATCTTATTATATAGTATGTCATTTGTGTCAAAATGTTGTGATAATTGTAAGAGTTGTATTGTTAGCATTATACTAGAGTATTTACTAGACCCCACCTCAAAACCTATCCCCAAAATGCTTGAGTGTACAATGCACAGACAGTAATAAAACAATCCCACTATTGTAATATTAATATTTGCATGAGGTGGTACACCATATTATTTACCCACTTCTTCTATCTTACCTTATTAGTAGAATGACATTTACTGTAACACAATAAAACAGCATTACTGTTCAATATACACCATTTCATAGGTGACATTTTTAAATGTCTAATATTTTAAGTACTTACTTAATATTTAATATAACTATAGATCTATCATTACAAGATGAGATGACTGTTCATAAAGATTTGGCTATTGTAGAGAAGAACACTGTAAACTGTACAGACAGAGTCAATGGAGATATCAATAATACAAGAGATGTGTCTGTACAATTTAACTATGTTATCCCATCCAATGGTAAAGTATTGAATAATCAATGACCTGTTTTGTTATTAACAGTCTTTTAGATATTCTGTGTGGTGTGTGTATGGAGGTGAGAAGTTGTCTTAATTCAAGGAGACTCTCCTCAGTTTCTTAACTGGAAAGAGTATGGATTGAGAATTACTGTTTCACAAGGCACTATGTCTCCAACAGAGACCCAATGAAATAGCTGTTACAGCACTGGTTGGTGGACAGTTTAAATTACCTGAGGAAACTGAACTGATCAGTGCTGTATATGCTATATCTGTCTCTAAACCACTACTCCAATCAGTCAAATTAGAAATACAACACTGTGCAGATATAGTCACTCAAGATCACACTAGTTATCTCAGTTTTGCTACAGCCTCTGTTAACCAATCTGTACTTCCTTACCAATTTGAGCTAGAAAAAGGAGGACAGTTCTTTCCTTGTGAACAATATGGCAGTATTTATCTCACACAGTTCTCTTTAAAGGGTGTCGTCAAATCAGGCACTAAGCCAATTTCATGTTTGCCAGACACGTCAGTGGAAAACAGATTCCATTGTAGATTCAACCAATGTTACTGGTGATTCTGAGTCAGACGAGGCTGCCAGCTCCAATGGATCCTTGTCTGATGATGAAATAGCTGCTTCTATCACTTCAGAACTACCCACTGAGTCTAATATTGAAGTCCATGTCATTAGTTCAGCAAGAGGTAAATATATATATCAGAATTTGTTAATACTTTTTGCAATATTATAGATAACTCATTGACACAATCTGATCACAAAGAGATAACAGGTGAAGTTGTGTCCTTAACACATGATGATAAAATGATGGTTGTGGAAAGATCATTAGACATTAATGAACATACTTTGACAGAGCTACACATTTGTAGTAGTAACATTCAAATGAAACCAACAAATGGTAATTTAATTAAAATATGTTATTTGAAGTTATTAATTCTGTTTTTATAGTTGATTCACCAGTAACAGACCAAGAAGTTGTAGACATAACCAAATCCTCCTCATCAGTTAATAATAAACCTATTATTGTAGAGACACAAAACTGGATCTAGTTTGGAACCTTGTCTAGTACAACCTACTATAACTCATTCGCTGACTGTATCTGATAGAGAACTGTTCTCAATAACTAGTCAAGGTAAATTAGATTATTATAAATTACATACACATCTCCTCATCATTACTATAGATGAGTATCTTGTTAGTAAGATATTTGATGAGACAGTTACTGGATCTACTTTGGAACTTTCTCCACAACCTATTACTATGATAGTATCTAGTGAACAGTCTATAGTGACTAGTTCAGTATCAGGTACATTATATTATTAACTGTACTTAATATTATTATATCTTATAGGTGAACATCGTGTTAGATCATCTCCTAATAAAAAGTATATAGGTCAAGTAGTATATGAAGTATGTAGTAACAGAGAATGTTGTTGATGTACTTTATGGTAGCTGAATGTCTTAATGCTCTACTGGAGGTAAATAAACACCTCTGTAGTTTTTTGTATAGTTAATCTTTCAATATATATAGTATATAAAGACCTCTCTTCCTCTTAATACAAAGAAGGATGCTAGCTTATCATTTACATTTCAAGATAGTGATGGTTACATTGAATTAGACTTTAATGAAGAGCTAGGATACTTCTTATAATGGATGGAGTATTTATCCTCACATATTTCCTGCAGTGGTAAGTATACTACATATTGGTAATATTATATGTATGTATACAATGTTTGATAGATCTATCAAAGTGATGTGGATATGTTTGGTCTACAAAATCCTCCATCTGTCCCTTCTATACTGATCACAATGTTAGCTAAAAGTGGACATAATACAGCTACTGAAATAAAATATAGTGTACCATTGAAAGGAATTAAACCTGAAACAAAAAGATTAATATAATTCGTTCTCTTCCTAGTAGTGATAGTAAGTACTAAAATAAATGATAGTGCAGAATATTTATTTCATTAAGTAGGAGTATCAAGGCAATCATTATCAACTAATGAAGTTGTTACTACATCAGATGTTAGAAGTATGTTTATATAATTATGATATTTATATAAATACATTATTACACTTAAAATAGCATTTTGTCATTTCATCCATTGCATTCGTTACCAGAATCTCATGAATATGATGTAAACTCAATAGTGGGTAACCACAAAACCAAAACTGATCTAACTCAGTATGTATAAAGCTAACCAGGAAGCCAAAAAGTACTCTTTGTAGATTATGTCCAATTAATGAAACTATGAAGGAGAGACAGATACTATTTCAACTTAACTGGGTTAGCTCATTTGAAATAGTATCTGCTTATAGCATAAATTGAAGCCATGATCAGTTACTATATAGCAAAGTGGGTGTAAAAGCAATGTGGCTGTAGATGCAACTAGTTGGCTTTATACATATAGAATTATACTAGTATTGACCTTGTAGCAACTTAGAATTGGGTTTATTACATATTGTTGGACTGTGGTAACGAAGACCTTAGTTAAAATGACGAAATGCTTTTTTTCAGTATACTTAATTATAATGAAATGGCTATTGATGGTTCCAAAATACAACTCTTACTTTATTCACATTGTTTATTTTGATAATGAAGGAGATGTCTCATGGTATTTACATTTCAAGTCATATATGTAATATTAAATTTGTCATCACTATAATGATGATAATATTATTATTACTGTTAAGTCATCTGACTAGAATACAATTATAAACATTAAGTTATTCTAGGTGATCTTTCTAATACATTACAAACAGCTCCATGTTTTCTCTCTACACTCTAGATGATACTCTGAACTCTGATATAGCTAGACGAGTTTTTACTTAAATGTACCAGTGCTATTGTTAAATCAACTATTGAGCCTATTGTTCTAGCAAGGAGATTGGTTTCAGAAGAAGTTATTTCTGAGGATGTTTACAAAATTATAAATGACAAGAAAACAGGAGATACCAGCGCAGATCGTCTTGACTATATTCTTGATGATCTAAAGGATCATGTCAAACACAATGTTAGTGCCTTCATAATTTTCTTGGATATTTTGAGAGATGATAGTTTAAATCGACATGACCTAGCTGATAAAATAATGTCAAAATATAAAGGTATGATGTTTTAGCTTTTACTTCTTTCTTTAGAAAATACTCTTTTCTATTTCAGAATTAGCTACATCATAAATATAAAAATCAAGAGAAACCCTTCACGACATTTCATTTCACTAACAAACACATTTCAAGTATTGTAATTATGTTAATGTTCACTTGGTTGTTGTCAAGTCAGTAAGTGTACATCTTATGTCAAACCATCATCTTTAAAGTTGCACTACCAATAAAGCTATATGCTATAGTATATTGTATGATTGTGATGTATTTTGTTTTGATCACCTATCTCATACAAACAGATTCAAACAGATTGTGTGTTACTCTTCTTATCCTTTATACACTAATAATTCCTTTTGCATAATAAATGATTTTTTTAAAAGTGTTAACATAAAAAATCAGTATATATTATTACTTATATTACTTAGATTTATATGCTTTATATATAGAGTAGACAACCAGTTTCTGTCTCAACCTCTACTATTTCTGAAATAAAATAAAGAGAGAGAAGGGGCTAATAGAACACAACTGTTCATCCCAGCTGTACTTATAAAAATATTATTTCAATTTCTTGAAAGAGATATTAGGCAATCTTAGTGGCACCAGAATCAAAACATTATGACCTATTACCAATACAACTACTCTACCTTATATATAAGACTTTGATAATGTCATTGTTGCAAGAATTTCAGACAAGTAAACACTAATCCAAGTAAGATAATAAAAGTGATTGATAGAGCTAGTGTTTCTTCCTGTGCAGTACAAATAGCCACTACCTGTATAATACAAATCCATGTAAGGGTATACATAGGAAGGCATGCCTTGACCATAATTGACACTATGAAAAATTATACATTTCCTAAACATTTCCATGAGAAAAATATTTTTGTGGAAATACAATAGCCAAAATTCCATTCAAATTTTCCATAAAGAATTTTGAAATTTTCTTAAGTTTCCTCTCATCAGGAAACATTAGATTTCTGAACAAAATTCTATAGAAAATACACAAGTTTCTCATATTGCTTCCATCTGGAAACACAATTGGATGACAATATAAAGTACTACTACATAAGCACGAGAAATTATTGCACAAATTCTGAAATTTAACTGATTTCTAATTTCATTTTTTTAATTAAGAGATTGACTTTAAGTTGCAATGTTTAGAAAAATAGTTCAATCAATAAATAAATACGTGGCACAGTAATAAGGACAACTCTCTCAGACACTTTGTAATGAGATTCAAACCAAAAAACGAAAATAAACTTTCAATAGCTCAATAGATATTAGAGTAATAGTTAGTACAAGTCATCCATTATTCTGCTGTGAAGTACTTATTTCAATCTTACAGTGTCCACAGAAAGTGTGGTCGAGTAAGACAAAAGTCACTATCACTAGCTATTGTATATACATAATTATGTTTCACGGATCCTCCCATTCCCAATGAATATTTGTGGTTTTTTTTGACGGCTCCTTGTTTTCAGACTCCATAGCTTTGGTTTCTGTGTCGAAAACAAAACATTCTATGGTTACTAAAGTGACAGTAATCCCATCATCTCCTCGGAAGAAAAGTTGTCGTTTATTTACCGATGATTAAACCGTCAGTCACCTCGATGGGCAAAAGAAGTCAATTGTAAAGAAAGGGACTCAAGTAACGATCAAATCTCAAATTGTGATGAATCACAGATCGAAGAAGAAGATCTACAATTGAGCATAAGCACTAAATACAATTCAATCAGTTTTCAAACCAGACTGCCCGTCTCAAGTTCCTAGTTATGGCTGTCAAACTAGTACCAGGACTGAAAATGATGATTTAATAACAAGTGGTATGTTGCTAAGTATAAATAAAATGTATTGAACAGCCTATTTATCTTACCTGCTAGTATTACATAATTACTTAATTTGTTGGAATGTATGTTTAATTAACAGCTTTCAGTTATTTCCCTTGCTACATGTAATTATATATAGTTGTTCATAGAGTTAATTAAGAAACATAGTTTAAGTTCATACTTCATGTTCAATAAGTTAGAGATAACTATATATAATACTTATATAGAACTTGACAAAATTAGTGAAGAGTTGGAATATAATTGTGAACAATTGAGAAGATAGATGGAACAATCTTTACTGGAAATTAAAAGACACCAAGAAAGAGACTCTGACCATAATAACATTCTCTTTAAATTGTCAAGCCTACAACAGAACTTAGGGTAAGTTGTTTCATTATAGTTGATACATTTATTATGGAATCCTGTTATCAAGTCTATTAAAGGGTGTGATGATTTTGGTGATAATAATCTGTGAGACTTTAAGTTGTAAATATTATCAGTAAAGTTAATGTGATAGATTTTGTTACTTTATAGCAAATCAATAAAGTGTAAACGCAGTCAGACAATACTAAAAAAGCTCACAGAGGTAAAAGGATCGTTACCAAAGGCTTGACAGCAATAATTTTGAGTGAGTTCTTAACCGTAGTAATTCTCTGACTAATTACTTATTGTAAATAGTGGCTTCTCAAGTGTTCTTCACTAGTCTGGCAGTTCAATATAAAATGAGGAACACAGATGTTTATATCCAAAAAAAAAGGAAGAGAATAGATTTTTACATGTGATTGTTTGCTCATGTTATTATTATTGTGTCATTATCACATCACCAGAAGTCATCATGGGATAAGAGTGCTCTGAAAAGAATGGATGCTATAACTACAAATGATAAAAGGAACTGTCTCTCGTATCTTGTCCCAGAACTGATTAGTTTTGAAATATAGTGAAACTGAGCTATACAACGGAAAAGCTTCAAAGATATTAGGATCAGACTGTTGCCTTGGAGGAGTGAGGTGACATCATTTTATGAGTATGAAAAAAAAAACCATGCCATCATAAGCATTCAATTGAAGTTATCAATGATACTGTTACCTTTGTGTTTATATTGCTTATTTTATATATCACTTATCACAAAACCATGATCATATTTTATTTACCTATTAGTATTGTATCTATAGTTTTCACTTTTTATTTCAATAATTGAAATCTTTGGAAAGTTGATAATTCAAAATAAATTTACATTATGTATACATAAAATATAAAGTTATAGAAACACTGTGTAATCTTCATATTTCATCATAAGTTTCCATTAAATGAAATTATGCCGTGTACAAAATTTCCAATCATAAGAAATCTCTAAGTTTCCTTGTAAAAGAAACACATATAAAACTTGATGAAAATATGACATTTCTATACATAATTCCATAATAGGAATTATTTTTTTAACACAGTGATCGTTAATGCTACAAATAATCCCACTACTACTAGTATCATCAATTTGTATGATGATTCATATCACGATATTACCATATAAACTGACATATGGGTTAGGAAGGATGTGGTTGACGATATAATTGTAATGTGAATTAAACATATTACCAAATGATGACCAAGATGGGCATTTAGCTTTATTTGATGAGTACTTTATAAAACAATGAATTCCTAGAAAGTGAAAGAAGACATGCAGAGGAACAATGATTCATTTTTACTAGTGTTGTATTTTTTTACAATAACTAAAACTAAAACTATTTTTGTAATGGCCAAATCATTATTGTTAACAATAACAAACTACAACTAAAATAACCAGCCATTGATTTACAATTAATAACAAAAACTAGAATTGCATGAAAGTAGTTGTGAATTTTAGTTATTTCATTTCTAGATTTCACACAATCAGATCAGTTAACCATTCAAAATTTCAAATGTGTAAACAGTTAAACACAAACTAAAATAACAATCAATTAAGTGAATGATCAAGCTGAATGGTCGAAAGAAATTTGTGAGACAGGCTGTCTCACAACTTTCTTTTGACCATACTGTATGTCACATTGCAAAATGCTGTCTCAGACTGCTGCTTGCCATGTGATATACAGTATCTGGCATTCTGATCAAGATGGCTATAGCAGCAGTACAACCTGGAAAGCCAAAAACCAGTCCAGTTTGGGACTATTTTAAATATGATGTGAGTCTAGGAAAGACTGTTTGCCAAATTGATGTAAATGGTAAACATTGGCTTTTGGAAAGCAAAGAGAGTGTCTGACTATTAACTGAAGTGCTTGAGTGGAATGGCTTACAAACCAGCAAATGGAAAAAGATCAATAATATCGTTGACTTCCTCCAACCATTTGCTGAATACACAACGTTGTGTTGTGGAGAAGATTACATCTCCCTTTCTGCTGTAGTGCCAATCATTATGGAACTTAAACTGCCATCTTCAAGCAATGCAGAAACAACCAGGAATGGGCACTGTTGCTAGAGTCTTACAGAGTGAAATGCACAAGCGTTTTGACAGATTTATTGATCCATCTGTTGATTTATTTTATGGTTTCCATATTGTTTCCACACTACTTGACCCACAATATTCTTTGATTCTTTCCAATGAACAGCTAGACGAAGGAATATGCTACTTAAAGGAACTTGTCAAGTATTTCATTGATACACAAGTACAAAGTCACGGCAAAACCAGAGATGAAAAAGACATTACCACCAAAGAAAATACCAAAGAAATGGTCATTGAGCCACCACTTGAAAAATTTCAGCATTTGTCAAAGCTGGTTTCTAAGCAGAATAAAGAAATTGCATCAACTACCTCTGAAGAACAAGAAGAAATTTTTCATTCAACAAAGAAAGAGCAACCCTCCAGATGTGATGGACGCTTTGGACTTCTGGGTCAAATCAGAGTCACTATTTCCAATACTCTCTAAGTTAGCATGTGATGTACTAGTTGTGCCAGCCTCTTTAGCACCTGTAGAAAGGATTTTTTCAATAGTTGGAAATGTATGTATTGGAAAAAAGAAATAGGCTAATTGGCAATAACCTTGAAAGAGAAGTATTGATCAAAAATAACAAGCATTACTTGCATATTTAGCATGTAGTTAAGTTTATTAACTTCTTTGGTTTATTGGTTTATAATAACAATAACTAAAAACCTATTACTATAACTAAAAACTAAAAATTCTTGAAGTTTTTTGTGAACAATTAATAACTAAAACAATAATTATTACAAATGCTTTACAATAACAATAACAATAACTAAAATACTAATCCATTACTTTTACATTACTAATTTTTACGTTAAATCATAAATAAAAAACAGAGACGAATGACAAAAATAGCAGGAAAGAGTGTGATAATGGAATGGGAAAATCAAGTGGCTTAGAGGAATTTGAAGATGATAATTTTCAGGTATCATCTGAATAAGTGTTGATTGCTTCATGTACATTATCACAGAACCACTTATAGTTCTTTCAATTACAGCTACAAATACCAGTCCACCTAAGATAAATGAAACAGATAAAAAGAGACAAAGACTAATTAACGTATGAAAGAGAACATATTATTCATAAAAACATTAATATAGTAACAGCTGTGTGTAAAAGAATGTGCTACAAAAACTTAGCTGAAAATACCTCGACAATGTCAACATGATATGGCAAAATTGGCTAAAGATGAACTTCATCTCATAGTCATGGGACAACTACTGGTTAATATTAATATTGGTGAAATGGTAACAGGTTTGATGCATGTTCTTAAGGAACAAGATTAGCCAGCAAGTACTTTCACATCATGCAGCAATGTTAGAGTGAAATAATTAAAACAGAATCAATGAACTATTTGTCTTATTAGATTTGCAGGAAAATGTTTCTATTCATTCATGAAATAGGAAGGTATTATCTGGACACTATCAGAGACAGCTACATAAAGGATGGGATACAACCAAGGTTTAGATGAAGATTTAGAACATATGCAGCAAGACCTATGTAAAAGATAACAAAAAAATTAACACTTTCAATTTTACTATAGTAAGATGTATGGCAATCTATGGTGATAATATTATACATATATAATATATACTAAATACTGACATTTATTACAGTATATGGGTTACCTTCAGGTACAGATGTGCCTACTACTATCCAAGATAACTGTCTCAAGTAGTGGAATAGTTACATAACAGAACATCATGTTCTTCTTCATCTCCTCTCAACATATTAAGAAATAACTAACACAATAATACTACAGAGAGGAATCAGTTACTGTATTCTCGTATACATCAAACCATCCATCCATCCATCTATCTATCTATCTATCTACCCATCTATTCAATCTGATCACATCTGATGTAGTCCATATATCACAAATCCCTGAGAGCAATATAATATATATATATAATATATAATATTATATCACATATAATATTATTACTATTGTCATCTTTATTAATGAAATAACACACTACTTTGAAATATAATTATTATAAGCTTCTGAGTGCATGTAATTAATTATGTGCATATTTTAGCAATCAAATTTAAGGTACACAGTGTAAAACCCTGTTTTCCATCCCATACACATTGTCTCTTTCATGTTGATGCGAAAATTGAAAAAAAACAATGCTATATTTAACAAGTATGCACATTATTTTCATATAGAGGCTTATTAGAACCATAATAAATTATAATAATATTAGGAACAAATAGATGAAATTAGAAAGAATAATTTGATGACTATGTATTTTTCACGAAGAGAATTCTTGTACTAAATTTAAAGAGATAAAATTAAATGAAAAAATAAAAAGAAACTATCACAGTAAGTGACAAGCTACAAATGTGTTAGAGTTTTCTATAAACTGTATATTAGTCTAAGAGTTGTGATACATAAAAAGTTATTACATGTGGAGTGATGGTCAGTTGATCTTAAAAATATCTGGTGACTATGTGTAATTTGTGAGCTGTAGTTGTAAAAAAAAGAGTTGACGATGAGATAAAAGCTAATCAGTTAAGACATAGTATGTAGTGGTTAATTGTAATGTTGTCAGATATGACAAAGTGACCAGCATTGTATATATTATTTATGATCAAAGTGAATGATGCAGCTAACATTTTGTTCTTCTTTCAGTTTACTTTGTTAACCTTTATTGTAAGTCTTTTCATCTCTTTATTTTACAGTTTTTTCAGTCACTTCTATATGTAGTAGAGGTAACCTGTGTTCAGAGGTGTTTGTTTCATTCATTTGCTGGGTCTGTATTTTCTTATATAATTTGAATATGAGTCATGAAATTTCTGTAGTGTCAATGAAGATTTATACAATAAGATATATAATAGGACAGATATGATTATTGAACATTATTTTCATGACTCTTGTAGTGATGATGAGAAACCAAGAGAATCAGATGATGTTGACATTTATTGTGGATATAATGACAGCTAATTTATATATTGAAACTATTTTTCTAGTAACTTTATATTACAGACAACGAAATTGAGAAGATTAGTCCTAATAACTTTGAATTGGACTTTATATGATGTACAACAGCTTGTTGAAAATGAATTGAAAATTTCTGGACAAAGACAGAAGAGGCTTACTTGTTTATTAATAGTTATAGCAACTTTCAACAATTAAAGTATCACTTTCAAGGAATTGAAACAGAATACTTTCAAATGAAAAGTATTAAAGAGAAATCAAGACTTAGAGAAGATGGTAATAGATCATTTCATTACTTATAGTTACAATGAATAGGAGTCCAGTGAAAGAGTCTTTTGGTGAGCTTACAGTTTGAAACCTTTACCAACCTATGACGCCATATGGCGTTATTACTTTAGTAGTGAAAGATCAATGACGCCATTTGGCGTTTTCAACTTTAACAAAGTTTACCTTTATAATATTAGCTCCTTCTTGCTACTTTTCTTTAGTATTATGTACTTATAACAAATAAAATCGTAATAATGAAAAATAAAAGCTAATTATTATGGGTGGAGTCAAAAAGCGGGAGGGTAATCAAATTTAGTAAACAGCTAGGAAATTTTTGATAGTAAACAATGGCTAGAAAGTATACTACAGAGGAAGTATGTGAATTAGTAATGGAAGACAGTGATCATGAGATGGAAGAGTATATTTTTTCTGGAAGTGATGATGAATTGGATGCTGAAGTGTTGAAGAACTGGATGCTAGAGAAATGGAAGATATGTTAGTTGGTGTAAATGTTATACTTGGAAATGATACTGATTACAGTAGTGATAATGATGATGATAGTTATGATGGTGATTATGCAAGTAAAATAGGTGGAAATGATAGTGATAGAGAAAGCAATACTAGTAGTGATATGAACCTTCAATCAACTGGTAGTCGTGGAAAGGACATTTTCGTGGTAAAGGTTGTGGTGGTCATAGAAGTAGTCGAGGTGGTAGAGGTCATGGTAGATGATGTCATAGAGCTCGTTGTAGAGAGCGGGGCAAACCCGATAGTAGCAACAACGATGTTGATTTACAATGGAGTGACCAAGCTTCAGATGTCACCATTCAACCATTTGCTAGTGTACCAGGACCAACAGTAACTCTTTCTAATAGTCCATTACAGATTTTTCCTACTGTTTTTTTACCAGGGCAATTATCGACCTAATTGTAGTAGAAACCAACAGATATGCTGCTCGGTGTTTAGGAAACGACAGCTGAAAACCTGTACAGAGGAAATATTCGCTTTTTTGGTTTTTGTATACTAATGGAGATCGACAAGCTTCCAGATATAATATGATTACTGGTCGACAGATCCATGTCTTCACTATGCTCCAATAGCATCTAGAATATCACGTAAAAGTTTATGGAAATCAAATCATTTTTTTGCATTTTGTAGACAAGGATACCATTATACAACATGGACAACCTGGGTTCAACAGGCTGGCACGAGTTCAACCTATTCTTGACCTCCTAAAGTTTTGATTCTTTGTATTGTCTGCACAGAAGATGTTTCAGTACATGATGCTATGATCAATTTAAAGAAAAGTCAACTTTTCTTGAAATAACACCGTACATTCCATTGAAAACCTATAAAACGGGGAATAAAGGTGTGGATTTTAGCTGACTCAGTCAATGATTATATCATAGACTTTAAAGTTTACATTGGCAAGGAAGGTGATACAGTTGAAAAAAAATCTAGGCATGAAGATCGTATCAGAACTCACTTCAAAACTACCTAGTGGTCATTATGTGTACTTTGACAACTACTTTACTTCACTACCATTACTCCAACATTTACTTGATCGTGACCTTTATTCCTGTGGAACATTTTTGTGTAAATTGTGCTGGAATACCATATGTTATCAAACAACTAAGAGAAGGTAAGCAATGATAAGTTATACTTTGTACATACTTTGTATTTAGGTGATCTCAATCAAGGAGAGTTTATGCTTAGACAAGCTGGAAATTAGTTGTCACAGCATGGAAAGACAAAAGACTTGTCTATGTTATGTCTACGAATTGTAATCCCACCAGCACTGTCAATGTAAAAAAGGAAACCAAATATAGTAATAAAACAACCACTTAATATTACCTCATATAATAAGTACATGGGAGGTGTAGACAAGGGGATCAATTAAGTTCGTATTACCAACTGCGCATGAAATCACGGAAATTCTACATGTAAGAAAAGATTAAAATACCATTATCACATATTATTTATTATTTAGGTATATGTTCAAGTTCCTACTGGATGTAACCATCACCAACTCGTATATTCTTTTCAAGAACTATATACCAGCTACTGCACAGGCAAGGTACAGTCATAAGCAATTCCGATTAAACTTAGCGATTGAATTGATTGGAGACTATAACAGTCGTCAACAATATGGTATGCCCAGATCTACATATGACTTAGCCAAGGCAAAGTCTACTACTCCCACAAAAAGAAGATCGGACAACATAGACAAGGGAAATGGCCATTACCCTACAAAATGTAACAAAGCTAGATGTTGGTACTGCTGGAACGTTAAATAAAGTGAGACATGAAACCAGACTAAAATGTAAAGCATGTGATGTTCCTCTTTGCGTTTATACTCAGGATGAAGATGATTGCTGCTTTGAAAAGTATCATATAGATCCACAACTGCATTAGACAGTACTTATTAGCATTATCATTTCACTTACTATCATTATGTTATCACTCATGTAATGTGTATTCATTTTATCACTCATATTTCTATACCTAAAACTGTGTAATAATAACAAACAATAAAAATAATAATAAAATAGCTTACTTACCGACACAGGTAGTTTACTTTTGATATAAACACCTTTCACAAACCTAAATAAAAACATAATGACTCACTTAGAGTAGTGTAAATTAAAAAATGACGAATCAATCTCCTTAGTGGGGAGACTGACTTGTGAAACTTCGTAAAACGAACAGTTTATACAAAACTAGCAATAACACAGACAAAAAAAATCACTTACCTTTCCACTGGAGTACTTCAGGTGAGCTTATAATCATGTTCTCTTGCTAAAAAAAAGGAAAAAGGAGAAAAAAGCACACACAAACAATGCGTTTTTCAACTAAAATCTTATGGTCAAGAGCATATAATGCGCATGCGCGAACGGTTGGTAAAATAATTGCTTTTGTCTCAGTTGGACCTAAACAACCTCTTCCCTCATCTCTATTAAATATATTCCTTCTCTTTTTCACAAGAGACATTCTTCAACATATTGTTGATGAAACAAATACCTATGCAAGATTATGCATGGAGACATAAAGTACGAAACATGGGATAAGGTGTCAGTTGATGAAATGCTAGCATACATGGGATTTATGTTGTTGATGGGATTAGTACAATTACCTTCAATCAATGATTACTGCAAGAGAGATCCTATTTTTATTACCAACCAATTGCAAGCAAGATATCTAGAAATCGCTTCTTTGACATCCATCACTTTTTACATTTCACTGACAACAGTACTCTTCTCACACATGGCCATCCAAATTATGATAGGCTCAGGAAAGTCAGACCAATTCTCATTTATCTCAACAACAAGTTCTCTTCTTTATTTACACCAGGTAGAGACCAAAGCATCGACGGTTTACTAATTTTATTTATTTCACCATGTGGATAATACCAGGAACAAACCTTAATGATTATGTCAAACACATCATCCTCAATGTTAAAAGTCACACATTGAAATGATGTGTCTTAAGATATAAGAGGATCAAATCAAATTGACTGCTAATGGAAGCAAGAGACAACCTAATATTGTGTCATTCCAAGAAGCAAGAGCAACATATTGACTGCTAAAAAGGAAGGGTTACTTCAGCGCAGTAAGTGTCAAATATATTATAGGTTATTATAACCAATAAGTGCGTGTATAGGTATGCAATAATGAAAGTTATCAATGGTTGTTTGCGAAGGGGCGTGACTTACTAACATCAGCTGCTAACAAATTTGATAAGTAAGAAAGTAGGTAGTTAGCTAAGGCTGAAAGTAATGTAGTCTTTTATTATGTATAACAAATTGGCTCTGTATAGTTTTAAGTCTTTATTAATGTTATTATCTATTGTGCTGTTAATTTATGTCATCTAAGTGTTTGTAATAGGATCACAAATGAGATTGATTACTACTTATAACAAACACCATAGAATACGGCAGGAGCCTTGGTTTGATATGAAAAAGTTAGAAAGTGATTTCAACATTTACATTTACATATTAGGTATTTTATACTATTCATTATGTATCCACAGTTTTAATATACTGATATTCATGTAGTTCACCCTTATAATTGACATCTTTCTCTCTCTCCTCTCTCTCTCTCTCTCATCTCTCCTCTCTCTCTCTCTCTCTCTCCTCTCTCTCTCTCTCTCTCTCTTCTCTCTCTTCTCTCTTCTTCTCTCTCTCTCTCTCTCTCTCACTCTCACTCTCTCTGTCAATTTGAACACTTGACTATGCCCTAATTGATATATTGCAGTAGATTATAAAAGCCATGTCAATGTATGTGTAATATAGTGATGGGATATTATAAGCAGTTTTAATTATGAAAATGTCTAACTAAAATGAATTAATACTAACATGTTAATTCCCAAAAAGTCTATGTATCAAAATGTCACCAAAAGCTAACCTTGTGCATTTATTTTTGAACTGATAAATTTTAGACTTTCTAACCAAAACTTGGTTTCTTAGACAACTAGATACAAGATTTATATTAGTGTCACAGTAGCATCATGTACTGTACAAGATTTGGAACCAGTTTGAATTAACAAAGAGATAATAATGTTGATTGAGGGATTAGGTAAGCCAATTATTTTCATTTTTAATTCATTCAATGCATTAACAAAAAGAATTTATTATTTAATATATTATCCTGAATAATTAATATCATTTTATGAATAGACAAAGAGCAAGTAAATGAGATCTTTTAGCTACTAACCAAAATGTATTTGCTTAAACTCATATAATGTTCATTGCTTTACTTTTATCATAGATGTTACTGACAGTGGTGTACTTGTTCAGCTTGTATTCCTGTTAATACTGATAAGGCTATGTATCTACATAAGGAGTAGGATACAATGAACATGTCTCTGTATGTCTATCTTGTGAACTTATTCACTCTTCAATGTATTCATGATATGTATATTTGTGACAATAGAAAAAAACTATAATAAATATTAACTTTTTTTATTATTTTTGTAATAGTGCACAAACAAGACCTCATGCATCTACTTAATTAATTTAGTAGCTTATAACTGAAGACAGCTTAGAGAGGCAGTTGGAATCAGATATAGATATTTAGAGTCCATTTTAAACAATATATGTTAAGATGCAGATAGCTTCTAACGTGTTCTTCAATTGTGGTTGTTCAACAGCCTTCTCAGGTTACCAGGACAACTAATTATAACAGCTGTGGAGATAAACTCCTGTTAATACTCAACTCATCATTGGGTGACATCATGTTAAATATCTTTTGATTAACTTTTAGAGTCAATCTCCCACATAAAGTATTATAATTTTGCTAGTATTTTTGTAAATGACAATGATATTTAACAATTTAGAAAAGTGTGTTAGTGTATGTATTAAATTTTTAACTGTTTAAATTTTTAATTCATTGTATTTTCTCCTACTTGTTTATATATGCTCATTATAAGATTTTTTATCAGAACACAGTCATTGACATTAATTTGATAAGTGCAATATAAATTTATCTTCCATATTCCACTAATTGTTAAGCTTACTAGTTATTTTTTAGAAGTACCCATCTGTTGACTCAGTTAACAAATTAAAGACCTGATAGCCATATCTTTATGATAATACATCTTTCTACTAGTGATTTGGCTTTCATAAAAACTTTCAGCAACAGGTGGTACTTGTAATAACAGAACAAGAACATAATGAAGACTAGAGAAATATTGCAGGTGTAGGTGTAATTACTTCTCACAACTAGTTGTAGTTGCATGGTTTTAATGTTATATAAGAGCATAGATTTCACTAGTACCAATAAATCACTAGTAGAAAATATAAAAGATGTATCTATCATAAAGACATGGCTATCAGGTCTTTAATTTGTAATTACTTCTCACAACTAGTTATAGTTGTATGGCTTTAATGTTATATAAGAGCATACATTTCCTGTTGTTGTTGTGTTCTGTTTTGTGTTGGTTCAGATTGTTGGGTTCTCTCTCAATTAAAGATTACAGGAATATCACACTAGCAAGTGATTAACAAGTTACCATTATAATTGCTAACAAAACTCAGCAGTTGCTTCATAAAACTCTTTAATGTGTACTGGTTGATTATCTCGTCTGACCAGAAATTTGAGACAATGTGATTTTCAATATTCTCTTACAATTGGAAAAAAGTCATTTCAAAACTTTACATTTGAAGTTATTCTTATGATTATTTCATGATGTGTTTTAACTTCCCAAATTGGAGTTTTATATGACATCTATGAACTATCAGTGTTCTAGATAAACCCACACATTATATTATAAAATACAGTATAAATTAGAATTAACTTAATAGAATTTGATAAAGATTTCTATGTTTTTGAATTTTAAACATATCTCTCAGACACAAAAAGCCATAATGTTGATGGAACATTGAGCATTGAATATATTATATTTTTCTTCATCTTTTGGCTTTCCTGCCATTTAATTTATATCCTTCAAATATTGAAATATTTCTCCTACTTTTGAAATGGTCAAACATCTGAAAATGCAATGCTGTATATAAGATAAAGCTTTTTTTGTTTCATCAAGATATACAAGCTATGCCTGTACATCTGATTTTACAGCCAGTGATTTTAAAAACAATTTCTATTTTCCAAAATTGAAGAATTTTCGCATTTCTATGAAAGCAATCTGGAGAAAGATTCAAAATTAATGAATCATTCAAACAATGATTTTATTACATTTAAAAAAGTTAATATATACTTCCTCTAGTCCTACATTACCAATAAAAATCACATTCTAGCGACACCACGTGATGTTATGAAGCTTCCAAATTTGCCAGTATTTGTTAAAATGCAAAGAAATTATTACTGTATCAAGAATACTGTAAACAAGTAATGGGTACTGACTTAAAGATCTAATATCTACAAGTCACTCCTATTTTGGAGAAAAATTTGTAAATAATTATATTCAAAATCAAAGGGAAAAGTTATTTATTAATGATATCATTATATTGAAGATTACTTTTGTGACATGTACTTCTTGTGATCAGTGATCACTAGGTGAGTACAGTAAGAAGTGTACTTTTACACTTTAAGAAAGTATATGATGGCAGCTTGAATTACATGACTGCTAAATCAATTTGACCTATTCATGAATGTTACTTCTTATCCGTCTATACATAATATGAATAAAAAAACATTACTACTTCTAAATGTTGGTTGCATAAAAGCGCCCTTATATTGTCATACTACATTAGCAATGAAAGCAGTGTAATGTTGATATTTTTTACATCAAAGAAAGCTTGCCTCAGGCAACTTGTATAACCATATATTGGTAAATCAATCAATAGAATTTATTGTGATATATAATAATTGATTACCAATATAATTTATTCTAACTACTACGTCTTAAAAATATCATTGACAATATATTTGATGATTTTTTTAAAAACTCTTATTGATAAACATCTTTTAATTACAAAAATATAAATAGCAATTACCAACCAGTGAAAGAAAACTAATAATACATTAAATGTTAATACACACTCAGCAAATTACATGTATAAACCTAATCATATCAAAAATCAAACTCTATTTAATACTATATAATATAAATCTTTAATAAGACATTTAATGAGAACAGGAACAATGGTAGATGACAACCTTTCAGATATTCTACAGTAGCATTGATATACCACCTTGATAAATAGAATTTGAAAAATCTTTTCTCAATACACAGAATATTAATGTGGTGAAGGACATGGAAGACAGTGCGGAATCAGTTTGGTGTATGAGAGTAAGAATCATAGAAGCTAATACTGAATTGCTTGTCTTCCCCACAAGTCGAACTACTTTACTGGAATATTATGATGAATATTAGTAGAAACTAAACATAGCATGGAAAGAAAACCTACAATCATACTTTACTACATGAACCCATACAAAATGATATGTTTGTTTGTTCTTTTAGTTATTAAATGAGATGAAACATATAAAAAGCCATAGCACCACCTAGAGTCCTTGAATTGTCTACTAAGTTTTGCATTTTTATGAAATGTTAACTGACTGTTTATAACTCAGTAAACCAGTAGTGTCATGATTACTAACATCAATTTGTTCAAATATAACATTTTCAAAATATATTAGTAATAAAGCTGATTTGAAATGTATCAACCTTATTGGTACTTTATTGGAATAAAATGAAATGCCTTGCAAATTAAAAAGTTAGGAGTGTAGAAGCAAATCCATACAGAACCATACCTGATCCACAGTATGCTCTATTGTTGGATATAGTACAATTATTAAACTCAATATTAACAACAGCACTCAACAAACCAATTGCTACACCTCCTACAAATTCTTTAGCAAAATTTTGTGCAAAAATACAATTTTCAACTATTATCTCAGGTCATTGCTGCGTGTGTATCTTTTGTAGCAAAGCATACCTGCTCCAAAAGCACATTAATAGTTATCTGTGCTAAGTATCAATACTTTGCCATAAGTACTAATAGTATTGTTCATAACTAAAGAATAGAGACCAGTGTTGCTAGCAAAGAAAAGGAAGTTTGCTCCAACATTAGCAATGTTATTGTAGAACACAACACTTTCAATTCTAAACTGTATCTGTGTATGATTGTGTGTACAATAAGTATATACTCAGCCAGCCACTAGATTGAATGATATGGTAGCCTTTCCACCTGGTACAACCTTTATGATTTAATCAAAATGTGAAATTTGTTGTATAATAAAAACATTGTATTGTGTTTTATTAATGGCTTGGTTATAATACAGTATATATGCATTACCACCTAAACAACCATACATGTCTTAAGAGGTTGATTTCTTGCTAATGAGGAATTGGCAATTAACACATCAAAAAGATTTGCAAGAACGAGACCAAACCTGAACCATTCTGGACGGATACCTGTTCTAATCTGATGATATTAATGTCCAGAAAGAGCTAGTTAAATTTTATGTAAGTAACTGTCAAACTATCCACAATTTGCTATGGTGTTAATGATTTTAGTGAAAAATCGATCTCTGCTACTTCTAAATTTTATACCTGCGTTGTTGTTATCATTGCACATTATTACTGAAGTAGATTGCAAAACATTCTCATGAAAACTTTGCTCTATATGACCCAGTTCTTGTAGTGTTATATTACTAAATAGCTGATCTTCAATGTACCATGTAGAGTGTGAGTTCCCTCTTCGAAGTAGAAGATTGTATCATCAATGAAGTAAGGATTTATGATCAGCAGTATAGTAGGAAAGATTGTGAAATTAGTAGAAGGAGAAGGTGCTCCTGCAAGACATAATACTCAGACATAATACTCAGATATATGATACATGTTGAAGTAACTAGTATTAATTGTGTCATTGTCATAACTATCACATGAAATATATGATCTCTTAGGATACAGAATATATATAGGGTAGTCATCTTTTCCACTGTATGCAGTAGTACTGAGATCATTGATTGAAGTATTGAGCTGTTGATTCAGTAATTAAATAGTTTAACAATAATTGTTTATACTGTAGTAGCTAGATATGTATGCAATCTAAGTAACAATGAATTGATAAAAGCAATATATCTAGATCTGTTCTATTTTAGTTAACTCTTATAATAAAACACTTTTATTACAAAATAATTGAATGAAATTAATACTCATTCAATGTTATTACATATTCAACCACCAAAGTGTTTTATAAAACAAGTTTGAACAAAGTCAAGCTGTAATAGCTGAGATTGAGATTGAGTGTATAGACTTTACTGTGGATGTGAGTAATTGCTATTATGTGAAGAGTGCTTCACTGAAATAGGGTGGCCTTGGTTTGCTACGAGGCGATAATAGTATCTCCCGATATTCCTCAAATGTTTTAAAGTCCAGTATGTAAAATGTAAGGGATTTATAATTAAACTTTTAGATGTTGTTAATAACTCCATATATGTCATTTGGCAGTTGCGTAATAAGTGCATCTGTATGTGTTGATTATTTTTTATGTAATTAAGTTAGGTGTTTAATTAGTTTTGAGTTATAAGATTATGGTCACCTTCCTCTCTGAATTATCTTTTTATGTTATGATCCTTTGTACTTCCAATCTGTTCAATAAAAACTATTGGTCCAAACCTAGCGACAGACTGAGCATCTGAAGCCAAAAGTCAGCTACCTAAAAGTGTTTGGGTGTATAGCATTTGCTCATGTACCAGATGCTCAACGACGGAAGTAGGACAAGAAATCTGAGAAAACTCCGCTTTGTTGGCTATAGTAAAGAGACCAAAGGATAAGGTACTTGATGAGAAAACATCAAAAGTTATCATACGAAGAGTTGTAACATTCAATGAACAGATTTTGGTTACACAGAAGCTTTCAAATCAAAGGAAACAGTCGAAATAGACATAGACTTGGAGAAAAGCAATGAACTAGGACAAAGACAGAAGATGAACATCGGCACTCAGAACGGCAAAGGCGACCTCCCGTAAATACGAGTGGTAGACTGGAAATCATGTTCTTGCGTATAACGTATGTCAAATCTCGGAACCAAAGACCATGGTGGACGCCCTGATAATGAATGCCAAGGAATGGAAATTAGCAGTCGACTCGGAATACAAGTCACTCATGGAAAATGAGACATGAGAAATTGTGGAACTACCAAGTGGTTGAAAACCGATTGGTTGTAAGTGGATATTCAAGGTCAAAAACGGAAGTGATGGTAGTGTGGAACATTTCAAGGGATCAATTATGACTAGACATTCTCCCCAGGGGTTCTGTCACGAAAAAATTGGTCCGGGTGCAAAATTGGACCTAGGACCAAATTTGGCAACAAAAAGTTTTTGCAAAATTAATTCCGCTTGCAATATTTGGACCCAGGCATCTCAGACTGTATAACTTGGTAAAGAGAAGTGGAATTTGACACATACAAATGATTTATCACTTCTTATGTTGTATATACTTAAACGGAGAGCTTTAGCCACCTGGTGAAGTTTTTCAAAGTGTCAAAAAGCGATTTCACAGCAGAGAGAAGATGGGAAACCTGACAGAGGAAGCAATAAACTACATAGAAAATGGAACTTATGCTCAGATTGTTCCGCTAACAGGAAGAGAAGCTTAGGAAAAAAGGCTGGCAAACTAGCAATGAAAGAAGGAGAAGTGTATATGAGAAGAAACCAGGACAAGTTTTGTATTATTTTCTCAGTTTCTTTTTTATTTTCTTAAAATAATTTATGGATAATATTTTGTTTTCAGTGGGTGAGGTATGTACAATCAGAGACTGAAAAGTTTACGAATTGTGCGTTGTTGCCATGCTGACCCAACATCTGGACATCTTGGTGAAAAAAAGACCTATAATAGAATTATTGAGAGATTTACATGGAAAGGAGTCATGAAAGATGTGAAGCAAGTTGTAAGTGATGTGTTTTTTTTTTAATTATAAGTTGTACTGTGATTATTGTAGGTATCTGCATGTGATGAGTGTCAAAGAACAAGAGACAAAAAAAAAAAAAAAAAAGTTGACAACTACAAGACCAGAGCTACACCCGATACCAGTTCATTCCCCATGGTACCACATCGGAATTGATTTCATTGGACCATTGTCGCGTGTGGACCTAACAAACAAGGAAGATGTCCCCACAATATATTGGATACAAGAATTAACATTGTTTCCATCAGACAAAAATTAATTGATCAATGGTAGGTGGCTGAGTGATGCACTCATCACTGCTGGACAGAAACTTCTGAAAGATGCCTATCCACACATTGGTGGGACTTCAACCCACTATATTGGGGATGACATTGGCATTCGAAGTGCAGAGGAAACAATTTGTACAAGTACTTCACATCAATGAAAATCATGGGTCACTGCTAGTAATATTGTCTGTCCTGTTGCAACTGTTGATATATTTGACTCTATGCGATGTACTAGACTATCATTTAGAGCCAAGGCACAGATTGCAGCAATGCTGTTCACAGACCAACCTGAAATAACTGTGTGTTTTTCAGCAGTTCAACTACAACATGGTACAAGTGTTTGTGGGGTTTTTTCATTGGCTTTTGCACATCTCTTTGCGGTGGACAAACCCCAACACAAATAACCTACATTCAACATCAATTGAGGGACCACCTTTGTCACTGTCTTGAAAATAAGACAATTACCCCTTTCCCTTGTCAGTAGCGAAAAAAAGAAAGCAAAACAATATGTTGCTAATATGAAATTCAGAGTATACTGCAAGTGTCGTCAACCAGAAGAGGGTAGAATGATTGAGTGCGAAGACTGCAAAGAATGGTATCATGAAGATGTGTTGAAGTCCCAAGTGTCATTTGGCAGACCAACAGTCACATATCATGGGATATGTGACTCTTGTATAAAAACTCTTAATTAATTGTAACATTATCTATATATATATAACCTATAATTACATAACTTGTAATGACTTTATTTAGATTAAATGCTAAATCTTATTATAATCAGATCAAATTGGACTTGGGACCAAGTCTTGCTGCCAAAAGTAGACCTAGGTCCAAATTTTGTTGCAAAAAGTGGACCTATCTCTAGAAACAAATTTTTGCAGTATAGGTCCAAATTAGGCAGCAAAATTTGGTCCTAGGTCCAAATTTTAACTTGCATAAATTGGACCTAGGTCCAAATTTTGTATGCAAAAATTGGACCTAGTCCAATTTTAACTAGGAACAAATTTTCCACGACAGTTCAATTCTCTTCAATCTGAACACTACTAGCTTATATAGTACAATATAATATGTTAATTCATCAGATTACATGGTGACAGCATTCCTAAATGGAGAACTGGATAAATAGATATACATGCAGCAACCTGATGGTATGTAGAACCTGGAAAGGAACAACTTGTGTTGCAAACTAAAGAAATCACTATATGGGTTGAAGCAATCACCGATGTATTGGAACACAGCATTTAAAGAGTATATGGAATCTGTTGAATTCAAGCAGAGTGAAGCTGATCCATGTGTTTACATTCAGGCAACCATTATTGGAGTTTATGTGGATAACTGATTGTGATCACTAAAACTGCACAAGACATGCAGAGAAAAAACTTTGGCTTCTCGATTCAAGATGAAGGACATGCACTACTGCTTGGGAATCAGTATAGAACAAGATGAAGATCATAAGTGTCTGTGGATACATCAGAAGAATACTTGAGAAATATGGACTGACAAAAGCAAAGACTGCTTCAACTCCAGCTGATCCCGACACCAAGCTAATGAAGGTTGATAGTACTAGCAAGAACGTAGATCTGATTACTACCAGTTAATGGTTGGAAGTTTGTTGGTTGCTGCCATTGCAACACTTCATCATCCATCCATTCAATACACACATCTGATGTAGTCCCCTGATAACAATATAATATCAGATAGAGATTGTATCCAGTGTTCCTATGTTATAGTACTGTATCATGTTATTATAATAATTTCATACAAAAACAATACAGTAAATTAATTTCCTTGAAGAGGTTACATAATCTAAAGGTATAATATTAGCTGATAGATTTTGAGAATAAATGTAAACAAGTGAGAAAACATGTTTTTGTTCATATCAAATAGTTGACTGAGTAATAATATGACATATCATATTATCGGTTGTGTTGATGAAGTTATATTTAGACAAGTACATTATAAACTAATAAATTCTAAACAAAAAAATTAAGTGCATGTACATGTAATAATAAACTTGTTGTTAATAACTCTACATGTATGTAATTAGCAGTTGTGTAATAAGTGCACATGTATGTGTTGATTATGAATATATAATTACGTTAGGTGTTAATGAGTATTAATTAAATTTTAAGTTTTTTGAGCTTATCTTTCTTTAAGCTATATCTATACTTTTGTTCTTTCTTTTGATCTTTTCTAACTTATCTTCACCTTCTTACCGATCTTCTCTCTAATCCTGACACCTCCATGTATTTTTGCAATAGGTAAATTAACATCACATACTACTCTTACTGTCACATGACAGAGTCTGACATGAACATTTGGAAGTTTAGTTCTGTATGAACTTTACTCTTAGACTTTATAGAATGACAAAGACCAATGAACTCAAACAGAGTTTTAACACTGAACAGGGAATATACAAATAAAGTATTAGAAACTATGAGAAACTTACATTACATTAGTGATGGATGCATAAAGTATCTTGAAGTATAAAATGAATCCTTAGAAAATAAATGTGACTACAGAGACTATAAATGATGCATTATGACATAATAGATGAAATAATAAAACATAATGTCTTGTGAATAGAATGGACAAAACAGATAATATGATGTATGTTACGTATCTCTTACTGGTATAAGTTCTTTAATGTATCACATTCTCTAAGATTAGTTGAGATTCAGGATGAGTCTGTCTTCATTTGAAAACCTCTCTCTGACATAAGCCTTGATCCTGAAAGTACAACAACACTACAGAAATAAGCAGAAAGTAAGAGTAATGATACACTATAAATTAATGTAAACTATGCTGTTAACTTACATCCCTAGACTCTCTTGAGATCGATCAATGCCTCTCTCTTATAAGCACATACACATGTACATGTGCAAAAACTTATTTGATGAAATATCATATAAAAAATGATGTTTTATCAGATAACTTTTAATGTATCATAGTATAAAGAGATTATAATTTATAATAATTATATAATGATCTTACGCTTGTTCTCCTATATATAATAGAATAAATCTGTTATTATTCCAAATTCTTCTGCCTCACAATCAGTGCATCTTTATCAATTTAAATACATCTAAAATAGTTAGTCCTTCTAAAAGTACTGAGAATAGAGAAAGATAATAAAGTTTATAATATTGCTAAAAAAATACTTGTATAAGTATTGTACATTGTTCACTCTTATACAAAAATAAAATATGTGTAGGCAGTATGCTTTATAATTATATGAAATATTTTAGCTAATTGAAGGAGTGCCCAATTCTAGGATCATTAGGTTAATATGGGTCTCCACTAAATACATTTACAAGTACATTCAATAATAGAATTTACAATAGCATATAATCTACTATCTATTTTCCTAATGCTGTCTATATTACCAAAAAAATCTTTTGGTGAAGACAAGTACTACTGTCTAATTTAGAAGATCTAGCAGAGAAAGCAATCACATATTGCTATATGTACCTTTGATTTTGACCAATGCCTGTTCGACCAAAAAATTGTCCAACTTTCTTTATCCCAAATGAAAAAAAAATTTCCAAGTGGAGTGTCATCAAATTAAATGTTTGATTTGAGGTGAATTGATTTTCCTTTAAAAGTAGTGTGATGTTAGATAACTATTTGGTATAGGAATACAGAGAGACAAATTCTCAATGAATTTTAAGAAAAGCAAGTGAGAGCAAGCAATATATATCCAATCTATCTGTCTGTCTATCTGTCTATCTCACAGGTGTAGGAATTAATTTTTCATTCGGGGGGTACATATGTAACATTTTAACATTGTTTAGTTTAACAGTGAAGTATTTCAATAACAACCAAAAAAAAACTTCTGTAGTTTACACTGACAAAAATTTTAAAATGTTTTTACATAATCTGTACATCTACAGCTGTAAATTTTATAATGAGGATAGGGATGAAAAGTGGCTAATCTAAATCAGTTGATTGTGAAAAATTTCACAATATATCAAAAAATAAGGGAGGAGGGGGGGGGGGGCACGTGCCCCCCTGTGCCTCCCCTGTTCCTATACCTATGTATTATCTATCTATCTATATATATAGAGAGAGAGAGAGAGAAAGAGAGAGAGATGTCAATAATTCAATAAGGCATAAATGGAGGTAAATGAGAGGTGACCGATTTATTTCTAGAAGGGTTTCTGTAAACTCACTATTCAAGTGATCATCAGCCGATCTAAACAATTATATAGCCAGTATTGATGATGGTATTAAAACAGGTTCATCACACAGATCATCTAGACTTACTACAATGGAACAATATGGAGCTGTTAGGGCAGAGCTGTCCAATCTGACCTGATGAAAAACAACAGATAGTATAGTGGAATGACTATCATCATGTGCGCTTATACCTATCTTTTTAAGGGTGTGGTCAGTAGTCCTTCCAGTTGCTCTTGTTTGAGCTGTATCTCTGCTCTAGGTAACATGTAATACAGGTATTATTATAATTATATTTAATGTACAATCTAATAGGTACATGTACATGTATATATAACATTGATGAATGTGTAAACGTATGTACATATTAGGAAATATTAAAAATTCATTCATACATTTAGTTAAAACAAATAAAATTAACATTAACATTAAAATATTTTATATAGTCCAAACACTTAAAACAACTGTTGTCATTATCAAGTATCTTTGATTATCATTACAATAAATCAATTAATAAATTATTCTTGTTCGTTACAGAATGATATACTCCAGGTGTGGTCTAATACAGCAGTTTAAATTGAGACCACAACTATTGCATTATAATAATGCTTTAAGTATACTCTGTCGAGTGAGAGTCCTTCATTAAAAAAGGTGCTTTATGCATGGAATGTAAGGTGAGGTATTTCTCTCTATTATATGCAATTAGCACTGAAATACATTTTAAATTTATTCACGTGGATGTCATCCAACACCCACCATGTTTCTTCTCATGTTCATAAAGATGTCAAGGGGAAAGAGACTGAGGTTACAAAAAAAGGTTGTTTTCAATGTTATTTAGAGGAATTCAGCAGGTATAAAAGGACTCAAGGATCTCTGAAACAAACCTCTGAAGCAGCAGGACTTTCATGACCAGCATCAAGAGGCTACTTCATTCTTCCTTCTTTGTTAATTTTTTTCCAGAACCTTGGTGCCTCTATAACTGCCTTAACCCTTTGACGGGCGGGGCAAATTAATTGTAATCACGCCCATGGGCGGCTACTTTTAAATAATGTTTTTTTCAACAATAGCAACGCTTTAAAAGCTTACTGTAGCAACAAGACGACGCTTCACGTTAGTAGCTAGTGTGAGGTGTAGGTAGGCTGTTGTTGTTACCTTAACACAAGAAAAGCCATAAAATGAAATCTAAACTCTGCAGTATACTACGACAAAAACACTTACATTTCGAAGCCAGTTCTGAAGCAGTAGAACTCGAGTGATCATCTTTATGAACATACAGTTGATTTATTCATTGTGTGGGGAGTCTGTTGACACTTGTTCTAAGCCAAACGATGTAAACTAAGTGCACAACGAAGGTCTTCTTGGACACATCTCATAATGACACAATCACATCCTGTCAATTTATTTGGGTGGAGCTTTCGATCGGAGAAGAAAGCAAATTGACTGAAGTACTTTTTGTTTCTTGTAGTATTCTCCCTGCCGTTTCTTCACTTATAGTATTATAAACTTAAAATGGGTCTTCTAATCTTCGTTTTAGATGATTTATAACTAGGTGAGTATAGTATCTTACACACCACTAACGCACACACACAAAGACACAGGCAGGAGAAAAAGCATGTATGTATAGACACAACATACAGTCAGGCAAAGTGTGGTAATATATTTGTAACTGTTTACTAGTGTATGTATAATGTAGTGTATGTGTGTGTGTGTGCACATACACACAGCCAAGAGAGAAGTATCTACATATAGTCAGGCAAAGAGTGCAATATTATAAATGTTTGCTAGTGTATGTATAATGTAAAGTGTGTATTTGTGGTTTCTTGTTATCAGTAGATAACTTTGTGTGTGTGTGGTGTGTGTGTGTGTGTGTGTGTGTGTGTGTGTGTGTTTGTGGTTTCTTATTATCAGGAGTAGATGATATATATATATAAAATATAGTACATGATATAGTACATGAAGAAAGATTTGAAGTCTGAATATTGAGTAAGGGTTGATCGTAGTGAATTTTAGTATGGTAAATCTCAAAACATTCATGTACATGTAAAGATGTTTTGCATATCTTACATCGTGCAGCTACCCAGACTTTGATCCCCCACTTAGTAGGCCTTTTTTGCCATATATTGAATCCAACTAAGCCTCCCTATGAATCCTATAATACTCTCATCCACTGATATTTTTTTTCTGGTGTGTAGGCTCATTTAAACGCTGTAACGATAAGGTCAAGTAGAGGATGGATCTTGTACAACTTATCATAGTTGGTGCTACCTCGTTCTGGCATTTTAGTTGAATCATTTAAATGAAAGTACTTCATTAATAACTCGAATCTTCTACCAGACATAATTGCTGTGAACGACTCGTTGTAAAATGACCACTTCATACTCCAGTAAGATCTAATTATGTGTACTATATGTATTTCTAATTACAAATGCCTAAAGTTTATTAGAAAAGAGCTAATAAAATTCATAGTCGTTTAGCTAATAAAGCTAATAACCTGTACTTTATAATAAAGCTTTCATATTCATATTCTTTGGTAACAATATTCCTTCTCTGATAATGATTGGTGATGATTTATAATATTATTAAAATACAATGAACATTATTACCAGACAATGAATTAATTACCAGAGAATGAATACAATTAAATTAGCCTTTTTTATATAATTACCTCAAAGTTGGATAACCAACAACACCCATTGTTATAATGATTGCCAAGAAAGGATTGACTTCACTTCTGTCCATAGGGTTTCTTCTCCACTCATTACCACGTGCATGACGATGCATATCCAGGTATTCCTCAGATGATGCAAGCTCTTGTCAGCAAATTGGACTGTCGCAGTATAAATGAGATCTTTCACTTTAGAAGTAAAGAACTGATTGAAAAACGCCAATGGTGTGCGCATGGTGTTATCAGTGATGCCTGGTGCAGCAGTAAATGCATGTACTGTAAAAGATTATTATTATTTACAATTTCTGTGTAATAACCATGTATTATATAAGTACCTATCAGGTTTACAAGTAGGAGGTGTTTGGTCTTGTTGTCGATGATGAGGATTGATAGGACTTATAAGTAGTTGCTCAGGAGTAACAGTACTGATAGGTGTAGTTGCTGAGAACATTTGAGCTAAAGTAGGTGTAGGCTTAGTAGAAAGTGAGTGCATGGGATAGACGAATGGAATGGAGGGAGCTGGTGTTGCCTGCATCAGTATCACTAATATTGTAGCTGATGGAATGCTCATTATCTTAATTGGGTGGGGCTATGTCTGGTGGAATAGTTCTGAAAAGAACTGGTTGCTTCTGCTTCTCCATCATTGAGGATTAAAGGATTGTCCACGCAGCCATCAAATCATCATCCTAATCCTCGCTAAGAATACCATCAATGTACTCGATCAAAAAATCGGGATGAGGGGGTAAGCGCTCGCTTCTTCTGTTAGATTGAGCCATTGCCAGTTAGACAGAATACAGTAATCATGCTTTGACAAGATTAGTTCGCGTTTTACAAAAGAATAAGTTGCTTGAAAGGTGTTCATAGTGATGGATGCAAATTTGCATCTGCGCCCGAGTTCGAACCGCCCGGGTGGATGCAATTTTGCATCCGCGTGCGTCAAAGGGTTAAATTACCAAAAAAATACTAGCTTATTACATTAATAATAATAATTGTTATAAAGGAACATCTGTTCATATAATTAGAACTGTAATTTTAATTGCAACGATTGACTTGTCAAGGCGTAAATTATACGTTATTCATTAAATCCTTGAAGTTACAAAATTTGAAGTGTGTTGAAAGTATCTCATTGAAAATGTATGGAGTTTTATAGTTTGCTATTTTCTTGTAGCAATAGAAAGCCAAATTTTACATATAAAATGCGTGTTTGAAAGCTGATTGGTACAAGTCCAATGTGGATAGTACGTAAAATGGCAAAGTTATTTACACGTCTGTGTAGCTTTTCTTAACTCAGACAAAGTATAATACATATCCTAGTTGTTGTATCAATTATATAACTACACTAATAATACTGAATGTATAGACTATTGACTCACTTACAGTTACTACAAAAACCAACATAGTAATAGCTATAAGTGAAATAAATAATGTTTAAGTGAACATAAAAGAAAACTCTTCAATCAAGTCTCATCAAGTAAAATGATTATGTGATAACTATAATTATAAAATGGGTGTGTACATGAAGATCTTATCAACAAGTAAAATTAAAATAACTTGAAAAGCCACTTTTGGGAATATTCCTATGTTTAAAATATTGATAATAGTATATTGTAAATTTAGTAATTTTTAGAAGCATAAACTCTGCCACATGTATATGTTTTAGAATAGACAAATACATTGACACATAAAGCAAGTACAATGACACTCACTCACATGGACACCAGTGAGGGTTAATAATTGTATACATTAACATCAATAGAACTTGTTACTTGGCGAAATTGGGCCTGTCTAGCAAGTTGAACTTGTCTTTTCTGCAAGGGCCATATAAATAAACTGAAGACATTATAGTGACATCACAAAAAAAGCATTTAATCCCAAAGCGACCACAGAATAGGATTATGAAGTATAGGAAACTATTCACTGAGTAAAGGATATGTTACACAGTATATACCAGATATTGAGATATTACTTACACATTACTGAGAGTTTCATTAAATCATAGATAATAAGGAACTACTATAGCAGTTAATAGTGTACGTATAATAATGAAGATAAGATAGTTCAGAAGTAGGATAGATTACCTTAAGACACAACCTGCATCATTATACCACACCCAACGTCATAACCACACCTTTAAAACTTGGGTGTGGTCTTTGTTTTCCTCCCTGTTTTGGCATGGATAAGAAAGAATTGGTGAGTACTTATAAAGTTTACTAAATGTACTAAAGTGGAGAATTCCTTCATTAACATAATATAATTGGTCAGGTTTGTCTAATCCACTCAATAATCCCGCCATATTCAAGATATTCCCTCTATATAAACTAAACATGACCTGGTGGATTACTTTATGTTATCTGATCTAATATATGTAACGTATGTACTTGACCCTATAGTTTGTATATAGGTCATGTCCATATACTTAGTACAATGTACTATATTAGTAGTTACTGTACTCTTGTTATAGTATGTCTTCTATAATATTATGTCTACTGTATTATAAACTATGTTGTATATGATCTTGTTTTATGTGTAATATTACATTTATTAACTTTAATATCTTTGTTAGGATAAGTGGCTGATTGACTCTGTTAAAAGTGGACAACTACGTAAAGTAAAAGAAGCTTTAGAACAAGGAGCAAATGTCAATGCTCAAGATAAGGTATGTAAGTGTGTCACAATATAGTACTATTCAGAGTCTGTCTTATGATAAGAGTTCTTGTCATTATCAAATCATCATAATTATTTACATATATGATATATAAGTGTTATAGCTATTATAATAATAATCACAATATATCCTTTAAATCAACCTAGTATAAATTAATGTGTGTGTGTGTTACAAAGTCTTTATTAAAGTTTAATCATGTAATTAAAACATTTTATATATATAACATTTGAGATATGTCAATGAATGGATACATAAAGAGTTTACTCTGTTGCTGAGGGGTGTGGCTTGAATTGCTTACTGCATCCTCACATTTCCTTTTCTATAATTATATACATGATAAACTCAAATAAACTAATCCTGTTAATTTTTACATGAACCTTTTTGGAGATGAAAGTTTCCTGATTTATAGTCAATTGTTTCAATATTTTATAATCATGTGTAATTTGTAGATTTGTTGTAATGATTAGATGTGGTGTGCAAAATGTGCTTACCGTAAGGGTACAAATTTTCGAGGGTTTAAATTTTCGTGTTGTTTTTAAATTTTGCTTTATTATTTAAATTTCGTGGGTATTAATTTTCGTATTTAGTGGGTGTGAAGTATTAATAATGGGTGTGGTATCAAGCACGTGTTGTGATGACAAGCGTGATTTTCGCGAAATATGGCTACCTATTCCTATAAATCCATGGTGAGAGAGTACCATATTACAAAGAAAAATCTGGGGAGGCAGTTGACGTAGAAGTTCTTTAGACAGTGTACAAGAGAAAGAAGTGACCGACATGAATCCCTTTGCGTGATTATGCGTGGATGGAATAAATGTTAAATTTTGTTATAAAACAACAACCCATGAATACAGCGAAATTAAATCCCCCACGAAAATTTATAACGGTAAATGCTCACTCATTGTCTTTAATTAATGGGGTGTCGTCAATTCTTTCATTATTGACCCTTCACATTGTATTAGAGCCATTTTAGAAATTGATAGTTGAGTTTTAGGTTGTTTTTGTAATAAAATTTAAGAAAACATTTTGCAATGAGAATTTAGTCAATTATAGTAATAACATGATTTATGAACATTTGAAGTTACCATGTAAGAACCTGTAGCTTCACAATGTAGAAAGGAATGTGTAATTGTCAATCAATATGCAAACAGCTAAATGACTGTACTCTGGTCGTAATCATATTTGTAAGCTTAATGACTTGTGAAATTATGAATATGATTAACTCACTATAAATATAATTACATATATCTTGTAATTGACAATACGTGTGTGTTGATCAACACTGTCTTACATAGTTGTGTGTTCCTTCTCCTTTGTATGTTTATTGGTTCATGGACCAGATCATATATATTTATTGTTCACTGTGTGTACAGTCTATTTGTTGTCACTTCATATTATTTAGCTAATAATATGATAACATTACTAATGAGATATAAATTAAATATGTGATGTCATATTTTACATGTACATTATAATTATTATATTACATATTAATATTATATCACTTATCATTATAGTCATATACATGTAAGTACACATGTATCAGTGTATGTGTGTATATAATAATTGTACTATTAATATATATTGATGAATAATTATATAATTACTATTATTATTACATGTAGGACGAGAAGACTAGTATATGGTGGGCCTCATTGCGTGGATACACAGATATTCTTCAATACCCTGTTAGAAGAAGCAAAAGCAGATCCTAATATACCTGATAAAGTAAGTATATTATTATATTGGTATACAACATAAACTCTCTATATATCAGACAGCTTATAACCTTGTGTTCATAGTATGAAAGTGTCTTTATCAAAACTTTACCAATGAAATTGTACATATGTGTTACTTTAACATAATAAAATTAATTTAGTGATCATGAAACAGCTTCCAAGTGAAAGTTTGTGTAGCCTTCAAATGCTACATTGGGCAAGCTAATTCTATACTAAGTTTGATGAAGCTGTCTCTGTTGCAAACTGTTTTGTATGACATCATTAGCTTTGAAAATTATAATGAGGTCTCCTTTATACAATATTTATCAGTTATAATATTACAGATTTCCCGGTTGTATGACTATGATATGTACTAAAAACTGTCACAGAGGTGACTGACTACATTTGCAATAATGCTTAATGCTGTAACTGTCAATTATAGCCATTATGTGATGCTTACAAGTAAGTAATTTGTATGACAGGGTTACCATCTTTCACTGTGTGTTTATATTTTGAGCATTCATAAGAAATATAACACAATATATAATAGGTGACAAATGTGAGACTGCAATGGAATAAGAGAAATTATATTTACATGTATTTAGCTAATAATCAATCTATTCAACTCATATGACTAAAAGCAAAGATGTTTTCATGTAAATTACATATTGTTACGTAATGAACATGAAAAATTATCATATAATCTTAACCACAAGTTAGTTAAAATAACTAAACACTCACCAGATCTTGATAACTGAATTCATCACCTTTCAAATGTCCTTTTAGGTCACATAAAAAAATACTATAAAGTAACTTATTGCCTTCAAAACATAACACATATGACCTAAATAATCAGAAGCTTCCAATTGTCTTGTGGCCCAAAAAATTTTGAACTGACAGCAAAATTCCCTAACAATTAATTAGGCAATTAAAGGGTTAAGAGGGAATGGTAATGATTATTACTTTATTTTTTCTCTCTAGCTTTACTTTGTATGTCATACAATCTATATCTATTGTGTAATTTTTATTACTAGTTAGTAACTCATATTATACATTGATATATAAACACAATACATAACTACTATATTTCCAATACACAATATATATAGACTTAGTCTCATATCCATTCATTCAAGAACGCCTGATAACTACTGTTTTTGCATGCATTTAATTATTCAAATATATTGACATCATAATCACAACATTTTAAAGAATAACGAGTCAATAGGCTGGGTTTATATTGATGACATTTTATCAATACATGAGTCCTCTCATTCCTGATGGATCACAAGCTATCTCTTGTTGTCGAGTTTGTCATGTGTGCAGAGATTTATTGCGAGTAAGGATTGTTATACTTGTTCAGTAAAATTGGGATCCTAAATGATTAGGCTTCTTGTATAACTGGTTGATCCATCATTAGAGCTAAAAAATGATTTATTATCAAGACAGAACAGCTCTTCTTAGTGCCAACAAGACCAAGATTGTGATACATCACGAATGAGTGGACTTGGAAATGCAATATCTTTCTAATACCAGTTGGTGACCACACTAAGATATCTTTATTGTCATATAGAGGTTAAAAAACAAAATGGTCTTTTTAAGAGATAGTTTAATTTTTCCTAGCTGCTATAGATTGTAAAAAGAATAGCAGATAAGTTATTATCTGCACCACAGGTAGCTATTTTTGATAGTATAATAAAAGAAATTTTCATCATAGTTGACAGAGGATTCCTACAGTATACTATTTTCCAATAAATCTGTGGAAATAAACACATCTACACAGGCAGTAGTAACCATATCTTCTTTTATAGACTGTGTATTATGTGATATTATAGATATAACGATATATCTATTCCATGTTGAGACATACTGTCTAACCACACCCCCTATGTTACATAAAATGTATTTTATCTTGTCTATAGTATATTACATGATATAGTTAACCATACTATGTAATAAACAGATCAGTACTACATTGTATATATCCTATAACCTTTTATGATTATAACACGTTAGTGAATATAAACATTAGAATAATACCATTTGAATAGAAGCAGATTTTTTAAATAAGTACACAGTTATCACAGTACTAATACACTGTGTGTCTATAGACAGACAGTTAAAGTCAAATTAGATTACTATAATTAGCTTATATAAATTTTACTACAACAGATCTTTGATCACTTACATATACAATAGAAAATATACATAACTATGAGGTAATGAAGGATAAAAGGTCAACAGTGAACACATGACAGACAATACTTAATGTACTTTAGATGTCAATGGTTTTACTGAGTTTAGTACTACCAATAGAAAGTTAGAATAATAATATTGTGATGATGTTATTTAGAATTGACTATAATATTATGTATGTGTTGAGTTACATCAATTGACTATTTTCAGTCACTTCATTGTTGTGCTTTCATGTTTATTAGTGAGTGTGTCACATCATCTACACAAGCTATATTACTTCTGTGTCATATTACTGTCATGTGTAATCACTGTTTTATAGTAGATCAATTCTAGTACAAGTTTTAGAATAATAAAGCTTTAGAAGTAGTAAGAATTTTGGTCACTTTCTATTTTCAGTTTAATAGTGTTTATATAAGATAAGATAAATACCTCACTTACCTCAGTTCTGTAATTAAAGAAAACATAGTACTCTAAAGTCTTTATTGTAATAATAATCCAGTCCATTACATCATCAATAGTGTCAATTACTGTTCCCATTATGAGTGATTAATGTATATACCCTGGCAAAAATACAAATTCAACTATATTCTAGAATACTTTCTACAATTCTTTGCACTTATTGGAACTATCATATAACACTGTTTGCTGACTTTTCTATTAATACTGTGTCTTTAAAGTACCTTTAAGGGAAAAGTTTTTCTAGTATATTTTGATGGTTGATTAGTGATAGTGTGTTGTAAATTAATAATGAAATATAAGAAGTCCACAATATTCACTGAACATTGAGACAAAGGATTAAAAGTTTCTTTAGCTTTTATGAAATGATCATACCTTTTCCAAACAGAAATTACATCATATTATATATAATCATTAAATTCTATGAAAATGAAAATACCCAGTCTTTATTTGACCAGTATATCAAGTAAATGTACATGTTATATACATGTACATAATGTTAAAGATGATAACATGTAATTAAATGTCCTCACTTAATGTGTATCTATAATTACATATTTTTTCTTATTAATTGCAGAAAGGATCTACTCCACTAATAGCAGCAACAGCTAATGGCCGCTTAGATGTTGTTGCCATGTTAACTAAACATGGTATCAATATCCACCATACTAATAAGGTCAGTATATATGTGTGTATATTGATGTAGCCTTTACTTTATACTCTGTTCTATTTAATGTATATAAAATGAATAATAACAGTCTAGCACATATTATATAAATTAATAAAATGTTATGAAATGATGACTGTTCACTGTTTTTTAAAAACCATTTCTCCTATCATTTCTTTGTAGTATCATAAACATGTTGTAATGAAATGCACTAAACTGTTTAACCTCGCTGCGGTCTTATCCAGAGACCTCCTCAAGTGACGTAATCTCACATGATGCGCAAAATGATTATTGATGACTCAGCATTTCTCTTTAATCAAAGGGAAAAAAGCCTTGCCTTTTAGTGCATCTGGTGGGTACTTTGTACTCTAATTGACAAAAGGTCCAATACTTTCCAACTTCTTATTAACTTATCAAATAATTTTTTTTTTTTCAAAAATTTGCACTATAAAAAGTTAGAAAATGTCATAAGCTGTACGCAGAAGATTTTTATTGAATTTTTCGAGTCTTCACTGAAAGCTATGCTTTTTTTCCAAAGTTTTTTCAGACTTCTAAAGCTTTTTGTTCACTTGTCACTCCTTTTGGCAGTATTTCTTAAGAAGTACAGAAGTTTTGCTACCACTCACTATAGTTTTGTGGCTACCAGTGCCATATTTGCTGAGTTAAAGCAGTTCAAAGACATTTGCCCAGGTAACAGACAGAGAGAGAGACACACACACTAACAGACTACAGAAACCCTCAATATGTGCCCACACACAGCGAGGTTAATAACATTATGTTACATTGAGGTTATAAAGAGATAGAAAGTGACATTGCTAATTAAATAGAAATGAAGATATGGACACATTTTTATGTTTTAATATCACAAACAACCCTATTTGTAAATTTATCAAGGGGTATTTTTGTTTCAGTGTTGTAGTGCACAAGTTAATAAATTTCAAATGTATCATAGTATGTGAAATAACAATTTGAATGTAAGAAAAGTGAGGAGACAAATTCAAACAATATCAGAATTCCAAGAAAATATTGTATATCAATTGAATGCTATTGCTAGCTATGTTCTAGTATTACTTAGAATAGACAAGGCTACAATCAATACACAGTACTAGTATTGTACAATATAGGACCCAAATATAGTAGTAAATATAGTTGATATGTCTTGCTGGAGTGGACGTTGTGGTTCTTCTTGTGCTCAGATATAGTGTGGCGTCTAAATTATGAGAATGAAAGAAAACAATACTAACTAGAATGGAGTCATGCTTTCAACTATATCTTTTCTGTTTAATGTAACTTAATATTGATTTCACTTTCCAGTAGTTCAGTCTTAATGATATAGGCAGACCCACTTGAATCATTAAAACAGTTGTCATAATAATAGATGTAATAAATCAGACATCAGTATTTGTTTATGTTCATTGTTTGTAAGTCAATGTTTCTCTTTTTTGTAAGTTATGTCAGTTTTTTACAAAACATTCAAGGGAAGAGTATTATTTTGTCAGTATTTGAAAGGAAAACCAAACCCATGGGGACTAAAAGCATATGTTTTCTGTCTGATAGTAAAACAGGTTACATGCACAAAACTTACGTTTTATACTACGGAAAGGATACTAACCTAATTGACAATCATGAAGCATCACATACAGTCGAAGTTGTCACAACCTTGACAGATCATCTCAGGGACAAGGGCTATGATCTTTGCACTGATCTATTTTACACTAGTCCTTTGCTAGCTGATGCACTGGAACAAATGGGAATTACTCTCACTGGTACTGTTTTGTCAAACAAATGAGGATTACCTGTAGAAATCAAAATAAAACAGAAAATACCAAAGGGTACAACTGAAAGCTACAGATGTAGTAACATGATGGCTTTAGCATGGCAAGATAAAAGAAAAATTTTTATGCTTTCAACAAAATACACCAACAAGATGAGATAGAAATACAACCCAGGTAAAATGATAATGGTAACACTATGTAATTGTTATAATGATGATATGTATAATAATGGTTTAGTGTTGTTATTTTCTATATCAATAGAAGGTTAGCTGATTCTACAAAAGAGAAACCACTGGTCGTGCATGAGTACAATCATTACATGCTTGGAGTAGACAAGCTTGACCAGTTAATGGCATATTACTCATGTTTACACAAGTCTATAAAATGGTGGAGAAAATTATTCTTTGGATGCTAGAAGTCGTTGTTGTGAATGCATATATCATATATCAGGCATAAACAAACGTAGCACACACAGAATGACTTCTCTTCAATTCCGAAGAGATATTATTCAATGTCTTGTTGAACCATTACTTGAAGAGAGAGAAGTATCACCTTCTGTCACACCATCAGTCTCTGCTGCCGCTACCAAGAATCCAAAGGGTGCTCATTACTTGGAAGAAAGAACGAAGAGGAGAGATTGCATCATCTGTAGTGATAGAAATGAAGAACGCCACCTAACATTGTTTGTCTGTCAGACTGTCCAGAGAATCCAGCGTTGTGTCCAGATGAGTGTTTTAAAAAAATATCATACCTAATAGATACTCATCAATCATACTTCTCCATTTATCACATATTCATTTCATTATATAAGTAAAAGAACGTACAAAACTACTAACCTGTACATGTTGCTATGACACAGCACACACGTTCAAGTATCCAAAGTAATGGTCTGATAGGTCAGAACAACAAACACATACATCTGATAGACATCTTAAAGCAACTCATCTACTTGAGAAGAGTGAAATTCAAGTGTATCTATACTTGTCTTCTTCCTCAATAAACAGCCGTTTCTTACGTGATCTCACGTGAATCATGTGGTTTTTTATGTTAAATTAATTAAATAGGCGTGGTCCTCTAAGGGTTAACAACAGTCAAATAAAACATACACAAATAACATTACCTTAGTAACTAATGACTGCCTTAGACATGGTGTCATTCTTTGTCTATGCCATTAATTTAAGCCACTTATAACGTACGTCTATTAGGACAAAACAAAATTAGAGTAGAATCAGAGTGAACATGTAATTAAATGGTAACATCTTATGTAGACCTAGGTCCCTAACAACTAACATTCATTTCTCAAACAAAACAAAAGAACAGAATAATCATAAAAAGGCTTTAATACAATGGTCATATACCTTCTATATCTTTTAAGCATTGTACTAATGTCTCCAGGTTGTTACTGTCAGAATTTTGGTGTATTTCAGTTTGAACTTTTGTCATAAACTTTAGAGTAACAACCTTTCTAGTATTGCTGAAGTAGCTCTTTATTTACTTTCATCTCTAATAGCTTTGTTGCTTCTTTTTTCTTGTCATGATCAAGTCTTCTTTGGTGAGGCAAATGGTCATAGATTTCATATTCAAAATATGAACTATAATTCCCAATTTATAAGTATAGACAAGTGCTTGTTTACTTATTGATGTCATGATTATGATCTTCAATAACACTGGACACTTTTAGACACTGTTTATCAAAAACTTACTATGAATTTTATTCTAGCTTCACAACCTTGCTTCAAACTGCTGATAGTGTTTCAAAGTATATAGATGGTGAACTAATCACATCAAAAACTTACCTTTCATTAGTTCTGCCCCTAGATCCTTTACTTTTAGAGTCTTCACTACTAGAAACAAAAGTAACGTGATCACTAAAAAGCACAAGTCTTATTTGTTCCCTCAACTCACTTTTGAAACTCATAATTGAGACTTCTACAATCTCTGCAAAATAGCTGAACTAAATTTTTACAATCAAATATCCCTTTATTTTAGCCTAAAGATCAGTATGGGAAGAGAAAGTCTCCGCAACAACAAATAAACAATATGCCATGTGCTACAGTAACTTGCTGTTGTGTCAATGGGCGTGGCTTTTCATTTTAGGGCGTGGTTTCAATTGATTTAACGCATCCCGTTATAGGCACTACCACCTCAATAGCTATCACTATACCAGACAGTAATGATAAAGGATCAGAAGAAAGTATTGATACATGTTTGTAGAGTATAACTTTGAGATATTCTTTAAACCAGGACCATAGATCACTTGTCACAATGAGTTTCAATGATTGGAACAATGGCAAAGTCCTCAACACTTGAGTCAAGCATGACATTTTTAAAACATTCATGTAAACACAACAAACTAGTGGGACTCCACTATCCAGTTCTGTGTTTGCTACTAGTCATAATCATAACTGCTCTCTAACTCTCTGTTTTAATATCTGAGCAATTTTCAAAATCCTGATCAAAGTCTTTTGTTGTCCTATAGTAGTAATTATGTAAGATTATATTGATAAGCCTTTTATTAAAAAAATAAAGTTAAAACTTATAAAATAAGATACGTTTTTAATTAACATTCCAACTGTCACAATATTGTGACTGGTTTTTTTAATAAAGGTGGGCGTGTCACAAATTCGTGACAGTGGTTCTCTAAAGGTTAAATACAGAATTTTAAGAACATTCTAGAGAGTTCTGGAGATTAGATATATAACATTTCACACATTAATATAGGACTGCATAGCACAATGGTTCCAACAGTATTGTATATACAACACCACAAACATATAGTAAAGTACAAATAGTAAAACCATTTCTTACATACATAAATTAAAAAAAAAAGAGCATACATTTGGTAATGATTCTATTCAACGGATATTCAACATTGAAGCAGTCAAAAAGCTAAGTTGATCATGAATAAAAAGTATGGTTAAGGCTGCTGTTGTCTTTAAAATGACAATAAAGATATGTCATTACTTCTAGCATTTTTGTTTGATTGTTTATTACTGAGGTTGCTCTCCTAAATCTATTGAGAATGAATACATATGATTGTCAAACAATGACATCAGATACATAGGGCTTTCCTACAACATATAAATTCATCACAAAGTAGGGTCTCTCTTAGAGAGGAGAGAGGGAGTGTATACAGAATGGACATTTAGTTATAACATTATAGCAGGACATAAACTATATTCTATTGTGCCTCAACAAATGCAAATCAAAATAACAAGATTTCTATAATAGGAAAATTGAAAACTGGCTCATGAATGACTATAACTTGTTCTCAACAATTCTGTTGATAACAAAGTTATGAATGGAGTGGATAGGAATGACAATCTGAGGGGATATTATAATGTGTGATTGAAATTTGTAAAGTTTAAAAAACCTTTTTCTGGTGTTGCCGTTAAATACATGTTCACCTTCCATACAAATATGAAAGATTATAATGTAGCACTTTCAAAAGCTTTACTTGGAGACTATAAGTGTCAAAAATGAAGAGGATGGCCATCAAATAAAAATATGAAGTACGTACATATTTCTGCTAGAACCACTTCCTTTTCTAGGTTATTGGTAGTAAATGATGTCACAAATATTGCCATTGTAGAGAGTACAAGAGATGATGAGGAACAGTGTTGTTCTATGAGGATTATGACAAAGTCCTGTACCATATAAAGAATTAAACATGTCTACTTCATCTTATTTCATAGATATCATGGGCTAAATGTTGACACTTTAGTATAAAGCAGAGAATTAAATGTACTTCAGATAAAAATAGTAGCTTACACACAAGAAAAATTGTTAATACTGTCTATAAACTTTATATGAAAACGTGGATCATGAAATATTAAACATTTTCAATGATAACATAAATCATTTCGTGTAACTAAACACTCACCAGATCTCGATGACTGAGTGAAACATCATCTTTGATCACCAACTGCTTTCAAATATTACTAGAAAATAATTAAAAAATAAACTGTCACCTTATATGGCATTCCAAACTGGACAAAATTATGTTAACAAAAACACCATTACCTAGACAACATCGCCATGCTCAAACAGACAAAAACACCATTACCTAGACAACATCGCCATGCTCAAACAGACAAAACAAACACCATTACCTAGACAACATCGCCATGCTCAAACAGTGCTTCATTCATGTCAGTTAACTAGTACTGTTGTTCACTGTCTGATCAATAGACAACATCTATATGCTCAACTTGAACACAGTGCTATCGTCATTGTGTGATTGTGGTGGATCCACAGACAAGATCATCATGCTCAACAATACTATCATTCATCGTTCTCAACAGCAGACAAAATCGTCATGCTCAAACAAAATCGTAATGGTCAAACGCCCCGCCCAACGGAACTGACGCCACCTGTCGTCATATGTTTTGTTAATAAGATTAATTATTATTAATTATTAAATTGCTAGCAATCTATTTAATGCGTATTAACACATTGTTGTAATACTTCAGATAATAGAGAATCTTGTTTAGTTGATAACTTTGATAGTGCCTAAGGGAGTAGCATGCTTTCTTTTTTAAGTGAATTTACAATTGTTATGCCAACATGTAATCATGAGGTTTACTACTTTGATGACGACGAAGGCCTAAGTTCTGATCATGAGATCTTGAGTCAGAAACAAATTTAGAGTCATTTTTATTGTGCAATGTATAGCCAATAAAGACTACTAAAGGGTCCATAAATAAATCTGAAAGGGGAAGGAAAGAATTTGCTTTGGGAAATTTGGTGTGAAGATAATGAAAGAAGATTGGAATAATGATCAGATATCAGTGGACTAGAATGCTCAGATGATAGATAAAGCCAGTGATTAGTGTTATTAGGAGATAACTCTATAAGTCTAAGATGTTTTTGCCTTTGTGGATGGATTTCTCAAAAATGGTTTCCATTTAAAACAAATTTAGGCAGATACCATCTTTCATGACAATCATCTCTTGTGTACACAGAGCCCAGCCAAACTGTTTACTGAATAAGAACCTACAGAAGCCGAAGGCGGACATCTAATTCTATTTTGTAATTTCATATTCTATTTTGAAATTTTCAAAAATATTCCAATTCAATTCTTTTTTCTTATCCTTTGATGGAATATTTAACAATTCAAATTGAGCTCAATGAAGTGAAGTGAGCACAGTGAGGAGTACACATGAAAACAAATCTATTATTGATAATATATAAAACAGTACTAAAGATTATTATAAACTATTTACTTTACACAGATATTATATACCTCTAGTTTAAATATCAACACTTCACTTATGTATAATAATTATAGAATAATGTAATACATATATATATATATATATATATATATAACTTTAATTTGCATGGCTAATTTACCCCATATAACCATATGGGTAAATCAATCAACACATATGTATATATATATACATTTAAGTGTTAATTGTTTTCTATCTCTGTCAACTCAGTTGATCACTTCAATAACTGCATAGCATGTAATTACCAGACACAGTTCTAATTATCAGTAATGTGAACTAGTGTAAAAGTAAATTTAAACACATTATCATTTAATTCAACATATTATACTATAACATTGTGTGATAATCCTTTAATCTAATACTGTGCATATTCATAAATCTGATATATCACTGGTGACACCTCTTATCAATTGCAAGAACACTTATCTTCTACTATATGATGGACTGGTCTGCAGTTGAGGATCTGGTATAGCTTTTTTCTGAAAAATGATTAAGATCAAATGATAATCTACTCTAAATAATTACCAAACCTTTCTGTTAATATACACAGCCGTTCCTGATATCAATATTATTATAACAGTAGTTAATAAAAACAGAATGATAAGTATACAACCAAGAGTTACTATAACTGTCAATAAAATAATAGTATAGTCCTCTGCTAATGGTTGAGTTGGAATTGAATTTCCAAGTTCTGTAAAAAACTCACTCTTAACAGTTGTTTATGAGGAAGATTACCTGTACCTACTACTAGTGATAGGATCAGCACTACTAATAAAGGTTGCAGTATATGAAACAAGATCTATAACTGTTTTAGAAAGTTGTTGTGATGATTATTATCAAATCAAGAAAATGGTCAGTCAAAGGAAATGGAAAAGGAGATGAGGTCCTTACATTTGATGTCATCAAAGAGGTAAAGAGACAGAAGGGTAACAAAATGTGAGGAGAAAGATAATGATGATGACAAGATAGCAAAAAGCAAGAGATATGAAGGTACTGGAGAGGATGACAGACAATTGTTCTAAAAGATAAAATCAGTTATATAATAATAACGATAAATTATTGATAACTACTGGTTGAATATATTAATTTGCATCATTACGGATCAATTCATGGTTCTCTGATCGTTTGAAATATTTAATACAGGACTACTACTGATAAATGACAGGAGAGAGAAGATTTGGTCTAGATTATATATACACATGTTAATACAATAGTTTTTCTTTTTTTTTTTTTTTTGTGACATATACAGCATGCTAAAGATAATGAATTGTCATTTTGATTCCAAACAATATTTTTTGCAGACAGACAGACAGACCCAATTGCTTAACCCTGCTATGCTCTCCTTGCAATGTGGGGACAATAATTTTATAATTTTAGATTTTATTGATTGTAACTACTGTTTGTTTAAGAAATGTATATTATTCAAGAGATAAAGAGCTCATGTTGACTGTATCTAGCTAGTAATGTGATACTTAATTCTTTATCAGTAGAACAATAGGAGCCAATATATTAACATATATATCAAATAAAGGGTATGTTCAGAAGTTTTTTGATTTTCATAGATGAAGTAAGGCCTGGAAAAACCAAATTGTTGGCAAAAAATTCATTCCCTGAACGTAATATTTACATTGGTATAGACTAATTTCAATTACCTTTAGAATAATATACATACTGTATTAGGATGTCTGTGGAATTTTTTGGAAACAACCCAAGTTAGACATGAAAGTATCCTGTATTATGTAACATATTCCAAAAGACATTACCTCACATCACAATATAAAAATTGCTATAAGAACACTAATTGCTAACCACAGTACTGTAATAATAAAGTAAAGAATGCACAATATTTACATAAAGCATTTGGTCCTGCAACAGAGTAGCGTCGACGGTGTATTCTAGCTGCTCGTCTTAAAAGACTGACTGACAGGATCAACTCTCGCATGCTCTCAATAACTCTACTTCTTTGGATAATGAGTCCCCGTGAGAGTAAGGCCCCCCCCGAACAAGTGACAATCCAGAATCCATTGTAACCAGTTGTTAGTAAACAAACAATTTTTATAACCAAATCATCCATTCCAAACACTTCTATTATATCATGTACCAGTTTGATGTCAATATTACCTGTAAAATGTTAAAGATTATGTCATCCAGTTCTTCATTAGAAATCTGTGTGAAGTTATTCCCTATTCCAAGACCAAACAGTTCTCTTCGTCTTCTTAAAGTTCTTTCAGACACTCCAAGAATCATAGACATTTGCTGGAAATTGAATCAAAGCTCTAACAAAGATTCTAAATCTTCTTTACGTTATGGTATGATGGCTGTCCAGGTTGTCCTGTTCTTTGACAAGAAAGATGTTGGTTAGTAGGGAGGTTACTAGGATCAGGTGTGTCCAAAGGGTCCATTCCCCATAATGGGAACACAACCTTTGAAATTCTCCTATTACATACTCAATATCTCTTATGACTTCTTGTGGAGTATGGTCATTTTCTAATACCCTCCCTAAAATCACTCGAAGGACACTTATACAGTCTTCAGCCCTAAAAAGTAAGTTCTCTGCCAAATTAAGTCGTCGGTGTTATAGTGACGATGGAGTTGAGATGACAATCCCATAGGGTACTCCAGAAAAAGAGTCTATATCAAAGGTTGAACTGTCATGTGTAAAATAAATAGATTGCTAGCAATTTAATAATTAAATAATAATTAATCTTATTAACAAAACATATGACGACAGGTAACGTCAGTTCCGTTGGGCGGAGCGTTTTGACCATCACGATTTTGTTTTGAGCATGACGATTTTGTCTGCTGTTGAGAACGATGAATGATAGTATTGTGAGCATGATGATCTTGTCTGTGGATCCCACCACAATCACACAATGACAATAGCCCTGTGTTTCAAGTTGAGCATATAGATGTTGTCTATTGATCAGACAGTGAACAAACAGTACTAGTTAACTGACATGAATGAAGCACTGTTTGAGCATGGCGATGTTGTCTAGGTAATGGTGTTTTTGTCTGTTTGAGCATGGCAATGTTGTCTAGGTAATGGTGTTTTTGTCTGTTTGAGCATGGCGATGTTGTCTAGGTGATGGTGTTTTTTGTCAACATAATTTTGTCCAGTTTGGAATGCCATACCTTTAAAACATTTGTATATAGCCTAAAAACACAGAGAAACCTTGTGACCGAAAGTGGACGTGACCTGTAAACGCTCATGTAAATAATTTGGTCAGTCATTGAATGTTTAGTTACATAAATTCTGATTACAAACGTTTAATATTTAATATCTTACTTCGGGCTTTAGTTTCTTTTTCCAACTTTTCTTTGCAGCCTTAATAGTTCTGGTGTCTCGTTTCAAAATTCCACACAGTGTACCAATTTATAATTGTTCAGTTTGGTCTCCAGTTCTACTAAACTGTAGAATAGATCACCATTAAAAGGTAGAGCCATTCTCAATCACGTGCACCAACGTTGCTAGGCAACGGTCAAATTTAACCCTTTATTCAGGCTTGGTGCTGTCTAGTGGATAGCAGTGTTCTGAGAGATACAGGTGAAGTTCTTCATAGATTGACTCCTCTGACTTGATCTCTTGTGTCCTCTTTGATCTCCGTGTTCATATCTCCAATGATGACTATTGGGGAAATCTAGATCACTTATACAGCATTTCCATCATTTTCTTAGTTATCAAAATAAAGTATACAGCTTTTCGATTTCGCTCTCTTCTCATTCTGTACAATTAGCCTCAATCAAGGCCTAGGGATTGACATTCAATATTTCCTAATGCATACTGTTAGGGATACCAAATATTTCCTTGAAAAGACAATGCTATTAGTCTTTCTATGTAAAACGCAAATTAAAAGAGTATTAATTGCATTCCTTTCCAAACACAATTAACATAACTATGAAAACTCAAAAACAGACATCAACATGTTCTCACTAGTTAACAAGCTTTACTCTAAGATCCAGCTAGTTCATTACAACTAAAGCTGAGCAAAGCAGATGACTTAGCCTGTCACAAATATTAATCTCCATCTACAAGTACTTGTGTGTGCTTGGGAGGAGTCCATGTAGTCTTTTTTTCATCTAGGATATAGTTTACTTTCATTTGGAATAACTAATTGGTAATCTGTAAAAATGACAGCCATTGTTGTTGAGAATACTGTTCTTCAATGGTCAACAAACCTCATTGATATCAATATAAAAGATTTCAACCTTGTAATTTATCTAACATCATTACTTTGTACTTACTACTTGACCCACTTCGCCTTTCCTTGACTTGTGACATCCACCATTATCTTGCTAATCAATGAAATATCTTTGCCATAATGTAACACAAGATGAAATAAGAGATAAAATATATTTTTAGATCTTCATAGGACTTGCATAATTCCCTTTATGAGCCAAACAGCTATTAGGATTAGTATCTGTACAGAATTCTTTATTTCACATTTTCATATACACAATCACCACAATGAGACATATTTGATGAAACAGAAAAATCAGCTAATTCTTCTTTGAACATCTGAGACTGTTGTGATTTCATTAAATCGCTAGAGTTTTTTCTAGTAAATTTATGAAGTCCCTAATAGTGGAGTGAAACACAGTGATTTCACAAACTCTCTGAAAGTTTTAAGGGATTTCACAAAATCCCTATGCAACTGTAACATATAACATATATGAATAACGAAATCTTCATACACAGTAAGGAAAAGAGCATAGAATGAGGATATGGTTTAATTCAAATGATATTCATCAATAAAACAGTATATACCAAAATGCCATGGATTTGAAGAGCAGATGCTGTAAACATTTTATGAACTGTGAGTTTTGATGCTTAACAGGCAAAAAGGTGGTAACAGTTTAGAATGGTTTTTTACTTTCTTTTTGGCATTACCTCAAAATGGGGATAAAAATTAAATCAACATTTTCAACATGTTTATTATATAAAAAAGGAAGTACCTATACATGGTGGAAATTAAGATAGTATAGATGGGACTTTCCCACATCCTTTTAAGTAAAAGATCTCTCTCAAAAATGAAATATTGTGCACAAAAAACAGAAATTTTACTTATAACTGTATAGTAAGGATAACCAATCCTTCCCTTGGACCTCGACAACCCAATCAAAATGAAGCTTGATTTCTTCCATTGATACTAGAATAAATACAATTATACAGTTTGGGAATAACAAAAAAAATTATATTACAATTTCCTTTTTCCAGTTTCAAAATTGCATAGATCAACTCAAGATTGCCTTTATTAGCAAGTTCTTTCTTGCTATTACAAGTACAACGTCTTCAGTGTGCCACCTAAAATACATCCAATATACAAACTCTATGAATATAATTGTCCATAAATTGAAACACTGATCTAATTTCTAAAAAGTGCATAATCTAAAACCCACCAAACATTCCGTTTCTATATACTATTTAATTATCATTCATAAAATTAGTTTTTCTCCCTGTGCTAGAATGATTAAGTAAGGATAGTTTTCATGTAAGGCCATTTTTAGGTCCATCTTCTTTAATTACCCACAACTGCAAGCCATACATTTGATTGGCAAAAGAAAAAGAAAAGCAACATTAATCAACTTTAATATTAAGATGATCAACTACTTACCTATAGTTTTAACATAAAAGATAAGAAACAAATGTGAACCTGTAGATATATTTTTGGGGTGTGCTTATGCAAGCTAGCACTACAATGAATATATCACATCATATAGACCAATTATACATAATTATGTTTGAGTACATTGTTAATTATTCTTTAACTAGCACAGCAACCTTAAATTTGTTGTGGCTTTCTGTCCCTTTATTTAGAGTAGCACCCATTATTTGTTTTAGCTTTCTCAATTCTCTGTTTTCAGAAATCAGGTTGAAATTGAATAAGAAAATAAGACCTGATGAAGGAGAATCACTGAAAATTGAACTATAATAACGTTAAAAGTGTTATATGAAACACACATTAATAGAACATGATGAGTGACAGTGAAGATCTTTAGTTTAGTGAAGATTTTGTACTCCCTATTAAAATACTTAAATTGTCACTAGATAAAAACGAAATGAGTTGTAATAGAGTACTAACACATTAATCAAAAATGTAATATTGTTTGTGTAGTTCATACATTTTCCCCGTTGTAAGTTCACAAACTGATGTTTTTGAAAGTCATATTAACCAAATCTTCTAAATTTTCACCAGGTTCAGTTAGTCACAAAACACAGTTAGGAATAATTTATTTAAACTTGAAACCAGTTTTTCTTAACTTACCAGGCTTTTTCTATGATAAACCGTAGCTAGTATCCATACAACTAAAACTGAGCAAAGTAGATGACTTAGCTGTCAACAAATTCATCTCCATCTACAAGTACTCATGTGCTTGGGGACAGGAGTCCATGTAGTCTTTTACATCTAACATATAGTTTAGTCTCCTTTGGCCTTTCTGACAACAAACTGGTAATCTTTAAAGTGGATAGCCATTGTTGTTGAAAAATACTGTTCCTTAATGGTCAATGGGCAACAAACTATGGGGTGGTGCCGTTGTGTCAAAATTGGAAGATTTTTTTTTTCATGATATATAATAAATAAGGTCATTATTTTATTAAAATATACAGGAAGCCACAGATGGACTGTCATGACAATTCCAATTATTTTAAATATAACGGGATTATATGGAGTTTTATGTCCGGCTCCTTAAATTGACATTCCCCTAAATAATAGACCTACAATATACAAGCAAAGTCAGGCATCCAACCTAACTGGAAAACATCTCACTGACACTCGATTTCTAAGAGACGGATCGTGGTACTCGCACTACGCCATTTTTTTAATAAATACAATAAAAAGTAAATCCTAACATGTTAAATGTACCATTGAATGCATTTTAATTTTGACACAAACAGCACTCCTTAAATAAGAAGTAATTCAACAATACTTGATAAATAATGACTTATTTATTATTCATGATAATTTTCAATTTGGACCAAAACGCCACCTCATAACAAACCTCATAAATATATGTTAAATATTTCATGCAACACAATATTCTTGTGATATATCTAACAATAAACATGGTACTCACCACTTGATCTACTTTACTTTTCCTTCACACGGACATCTTCCGTTATCTGCTAATCAGTCAAACTTCTTCCACATAAATACACACCAGATGAAATAAGGGATGAAATATATTTTAGATTTAATAGGTCTTGGTATGATACCTTTCTTTTGGTGATTACCTGGTGTAAGGATTCAATCTTCCATTATAACCAATAGTCATAGACTAGTCATAGAAGATCAAAAACAGAACCATTTTGACATACATGAATAAAAAAAATTTATTGAGACTTTCATAACCGTTAAGGAAGATAAGGTTTGTTTTCATTCAAATCATGTTTCATCATTGAAACAGTATATCCCAAAATGCTAACTCATCATGGTTTTAAAATCTGGTTGAGAACAGATGCTATGAGAGGTTATATATGTGAGTTTTATGCTTACATTGGCAAAAATATTACAAGGTATAAAAAGATCTTGCTGCTTCAGTTACCTTAAATTTATAGATAATCATTTTCATCATGTTCCTATACATGTGGGACAATAAGATAGGATAGATGGGGCTTTCCTACAACCTTTAAACAAAGGGTCAGATCGCTCAGAGAGGAAATATTGTATACACAATGGAAATTTAGTTATATCAATATGGCAGGGACATCAAACCCTCTGTTGCACATCAACAAAGCTAATCGAAAAGTATCTCCATGATTCCATTCCTTGATACTAGAACAAATACTTTCTATCTCAGTTTAAAATCGCAAGAAACAAGCAAAACATAATTATAGTTACCATTACCTTTTTCCAGTTTCAAATCACAAAGATACTCTAAGAATCGTCTTTTATTAGCAAATACTTTCTTCCTATTACAGATACAATGCCATAAGTGTGCCCGTAAATGAGGTAGTGATCGTTTGTTGTCACCCAAACGTCCATAAATGTTTTTTTAAACCTTTTTGTGCCTATCGAACAAGTAGGCGTGGTTTATTAAAAAAGAAATAATTTGGTGTGCGCGAAAACTATACCTTACAATAAATGTAAATGCAATACAATTCAGTACAGTACTGTATAGTGCATTAATGAACAGAATAGTTAGGGTATATTGTACATTTAACAAAGTAAAGAAATACAATGCATATATTGTAAACTTATATGTTTTACATTGTCTATTGTTTTGTATATGTTTGTTCAAAGCTAATATTTAAAGACCATTTTAAGTTGTTTGTATATGAAGGTGATAGGTAACATGAGGCATCGGACTAAATAAAAATATAATATAGTTTATCATTAACACTGTCAGTTACTAAAGCTAGCACTGCATTGAATAGATCAGATCATATTAGACACTATCCATACACACATGTATGATCAAATTACCTTAAATTTCAGTAGAGATTCATTGTCAATATTACTTTTGAGTAAAATTAAAAGTTTGAGAATGAAGTGCAAAATAACAAAACAAATGTGATGAATTGACAAAGATCTTTATAAAGTTAAAAAGTCTGTAATATTACATGTATAATAAATTACTGAAGGGCTGAGTAGTCATTTGGTCAACAGTTTTTTCACTAGTTTTTTTTACCATTATTTGAAAATCTATGTAATATTGTGTACATACATGTGGATAGGTGGAAGGTTTGGTAGAAGTACTTTACAAGACTCCAAGGTTATTGAAAAAATGTTATGTCTGATGCATAACACAAGTAATTAGTGTTATATTCTTGTTAATTATCATAATATTACAAAGTATCACAGCATATTTCTTCATTCAGACAAATAAAGTTTTTCCCTTCCATAACCAATAAACTTCAGTAAATCATTATTTTAGTTACTTATTTAATGTAAATTTCTCTAATATAAGTATCTCATAAAATTAGATGCTATGGCATGATGCTTTTTTAAGGAAAGTTTATTATGAAAAGTAATTACTATATTTATCATCATTAGCAGTGTTTGTTAATAACCAATGTCACCAACTAGCATCAATTATTGTTTTTATATGATTCTTTCTAATTCAATTACTTCTTGAATTTGTTTTAATTTGTGTCTATAGAATGGTTATTTTGCTTGGATCATGTATGAAGTATTGTATGCAGGTAATAGCAGTGCTTCATATCTAGTGGTGATTGAAATCATGTTACTATTAACCATGTAACAATGCAATATTATTTATGAGAGAATGTCAACTTGATTTCACAACCTGCAATATTGTTGATAATATATTTAATCAAGTTAATTTTGATACCTCTGATGCTATGTTGAATAACTTAAATGATTTCACTTCATGTTTTGCTTAAAAGACAAGCATGTACATTGGTATATTTTCTCTCTAATTATTCTAATTTATATCATATTATTCTTTAGGATGGGAATACTGCATTGATGTTAGCATGTATGAAGAGACACCTGAATGCAGCTGAGTGTTTATTACAGCAAGGAGCAGATATGAAATATTATTAATAAAGTAAGTTAATGTGTTATGTTTACATTAATCAAATATATAGTAATTTAATTAATGAGTTATCCTACGGCAACATATTCAAATAATCACAAACTTAACAGATTTTTATATGAATATATATTTCTGTTTTAAATGAAGAGGACAGCTCATATATAGTTTTAGTAATTGCCATCACAGTACTGTATGGATTTAAAAAAATGTATGAAAACATTTTGGAGGAAATTTCACAGAAATTCCAAGACTAGAAATAATAATTATTCAAATAAACAGACATGTTTAGCAATTTATTTAATCATTTATTAAAGATGATATTTGTAGTATATATTATATATATACTATTCATAAATAATAAGCTATGCAAAATTATTAATAAAAACCAAGTAGTATAATTATTATTAAGTTATTATTGTAAAGTATTATGTTTTCTTTATAAATCAAACTGTACTAGCTAGCTGTCTTTTTTAGAGATGGTGACACAGCTACTACATTAGCTAAAAAGAATGCCCATGTACTTTTACAAAAGGCTAATTGATCAAATCAATGGTAAAAATTACTATATATGATTTCCTTTATTAATGTTATGTTTTAGACAAAAGCATTTTATTACAAGCACTCGATGAAGGGTATGTCATTTTATCAATTATAAAATTGTTGCTGGCTGGTCCTCCTGCTGTTGGCAAGACATCCTTCAAACATCTTCTCTTGATTGGGAACCCCTCATCATCATAACAGCACAGCTATTGCTGATCGACCAATTAAGCTGCTGGAAGAGTAGCTAAACTTGATGGTGCTAAAAGCTGGGAAAAGGTTACAACAAAAAGCTTATGGAAATGTTAGAGAGGATATTCGTATCCAAGCAAGGTTGAAAACTACAGCAATTTCTGCACTTGAGATCCAATACAAGCAGAGAATATCGAAAGATCCTCGATAATCACAGATGACAAGAGTGTAAGAGAAGATTCCTCTATTCAAGCAACACTGTCAGATATTCTTCGTCAGTATACAGATCACGAATCATCATTAAAAATTAATGAAAGTTTCTGTTTTGTCAGATATACACTGCAAGAATGCACAGACACCGTATTCTTCTGAAACTAATGAAGAACCTAATAGTGAAAGATACGATGGCATTGGCAGAATAAACAGCTGCCATCATCTACTAAACATGACAGTGTTGTTGTGACAGATGATAGTTCTTACATACAAGAATTACCTCCATCTGAATCTTTCAATGTAGGTGTAAGATGTTTCTTTTGACACAGTACTAAAGAGAAAGTAGTTCTAGAACTCTCTAAAGATATTTTGGTGCAATGAGAGGTACAAGCATCTCAACAACTCCAGAATCAACCTGGATATATGTGCTTGATAGTGGTGGTCAACCACAATTTGCTGATGTCTCAAGGGCTTTTGTACGTGGCAATACAGTCATTGTGATTGTGCACAAGTTGACAGATAAACTGTCAAGTAAGCCAATCTTCCAATATTCAATTGATGGTAAGCCACTAACCAAACCGAAGGAACTTAGGATGACCAATCTTCAACTCATTACTACATACGTCCGTTCCATCTCATCAGCTAAGCTTGCAGCCATTGATGGAGAAGATGACGAGTTCATTGCCTACTTTTATTATTGTTGGTACCTATGAAGACCAAAGGGGTGGTTGGCGTTGGCTTTTCCAGGAGTCATTAAAAGAAAAGAATGCCAAGCTTCTATAGCTCTACAACAATACAAAGATCAGCTGATATTCTATAATGAGGCTGCTGAGCAAGAGCTTATCTTTTCCTGTCGACAAAATGTGCTTAAATAATCGAGAAGAGTTGTCATCACTATTAGAACATATGTTACAGGTCATAAGAAAAGCAGTCATTAGGAAGAAAGTCCCTATCCGTTGGTATGTCTTGGAGTCAAATATCAAAAATGAAGGAACCACAGAAGGCCATGGTATGTATCAAGAACTCAAATGTGAAGACATTGGACAGACATTAGGAATGAACAAGACCCAATTATTTACTGCTGTCTCCTTTTTCAAATCACTCTCCGTCTTTCTTCATTTCAAAAAGCATATTCACAACTTATCTTCACGAATCCTCAGTACTTTCTAGATGCCCTCTCTTCTATCGTTCGTCTATCATTTTATTGACTTTCCTGAAAATTGTTAGGAAAAGGAAAGATTATGCCGATCCGGTGCTCATCGTAGGCTACGACAAGAAGGCTTGTTTACTGAGATTTGTTCGACCTCATTTCTATTCATTTGCTCAGGTCCTCTTTGAAAAGGCTGATCTATTACATCTGCTGAATGATTTATGTATTATAGCAAAAGTACAACGAGATGATAAGATATATTACTCTTCCTAGTGCTTTGCCACCTAAGGAGTTGACCGACAAAAACAAGAGAAATTTTGCTTGTACATGTGAGCCTTTGGCCTTAACATTTCAGTGTGAAGTTGTACCTCAGGTTAATGATTTTTATTTTATTAGTGTATTCATATTGATATACCCATTTTAGGGTTTATTTCCTGCTACTGTAGTTGCATTATCTCAACAGAAAAGACCCTCCACTATTACTCTCGAATGTTTGACTCCACAGTTTCCCATCAGCTTCATTTTGCTGTTAAGTTACATTCAAAAGACCTGTGGTTCACTTACTTCTGGTTGATACATGCTGTGGATGGAGATCTATTGGACTGGTGATCATGAAGAGTGCTCAGGTTTGAGATCTGTTGTAACTACTGCCATTGCCTCTGTGGCTGACCTCTAGTGTATTCTGAATTAGGGCTTTAAATTGTAATTTTGCTTTTCTTTGTCATCAAAAACATCATATCCAGCAAGATATGCCTCCCTTTCATCTGGCTGCTGTTACAATTACAAAGAAGAATATAGCTAAATAGTATCCTTGTACAATACAAGATTTGCCACCAGTTTGAGCTAAAATGACATGTAAAGTCTGGATGGAAGGAGAGGTTAGTCATATTTTGTAATTTTTGAAATAGTTATCAAAGTGTCTTTGTTGATAGACTATGAGACAATAAACAGAGGTAATTCAGGTTCTGGTATTCAGGACAGAAAATCAACATTAGGTAAGATTGTATTAACCTTGCATTTCCAATTGGTGATGTACAAGCTAATGATCTTACATGTATTTTAACTACTTATATTTCTTTGTAGATGCTTGTGGGTGCTTCTTTTTTAAAATGAATGTGAAAGTATAGCTGAAATGTCAATAACAATTGGTAAGATTTAAAATCTCCCTAGTTTATATTTTGATGATTATTATGAACTCTAGCAATAATTAATCCTATATAATATGTGCATTATAGTATTTTATTGCCTAATTATCAACAATTTATTTTGAATAGGCAAAGAACACACGAACAAAAATCAATCAGCTACTAGTCAAAAATAGTGTCTGTTAGGTATGTGTAGTATCAAAACTAGAAAACTATAATGTTCAATAAAGCAACATATCCTTTTTTATATAATTCATCTGTAACTGCAGTTATTTCATTATACTTTCATTATAGATATACTGATAGTGGTTTACTTGTTCAACATGAGAAAGAAGTTTGTGTTCCTGTTAATATTGGTAAGACCATATAATCCATAACAATGCAAGTACCTCTTCCTGCATTTCTATCTTCATCATTTTATTTATTATGATAATGATAATTATGTCTTTATAATCATAGAAAATAACTGGATCTTATTCGTTTACTATCACCTATTGAATATAAATGGAGACAGATAGGACAAGCTTTGAAGATTAGTCATGGAGATCTAGAGAATATGCTAGACCAAAGGAACCGTAATGCTGACAGACTTGCAGATGTCATTCAGTTTTGGATTGACAAACGACCTAGTGAAGTTTACTTGGCATACTATAATAAACAGCAGTTGATTTACCTCCAGTTCATGAGCCTTCTATAGCAAACGTATTCTGGATATGTGTCTTTCCAAGACTAGTGACTGAATAATATTGCCTCTTTATCAAACACTGTCAATATGCATGTATGTATGAACTAGCTGATAATTACTTTAATGTCATAATAGGTTTTAATATTTAAACAGTGCATTGTCCACTCTTTTAGTTGTATAAACTTATTTTTGTTGACTTTGATTGTAGTTGCTTTGTAATTTGAACTGTGTTTCTCATTAAAAAAAATTGATTAATCTTTCACTTAAATAGTTGGATTTTACAGTTCCTCTGACACGATTATATAAACAATGACACCATAATTTTATTGAGACACTTGACTTGAATATGAGGTAATATATGTGACCATAAATACAAAAGCTTACCTAACGCGCAAGTGAATTTCGAACAAATGCTAGTTAGAAACGGTGTACGTCCATCTTGAGCAGGAAGTCAATGTTATTTGGTATTCATGAGTGTCAAGCATTTCTCATTACATAATGAAATTTTAATAACTTCCTGTTTATAAGATGGCTGCAAAGACAACAATTATATATCAAGCGTTCACAATTCAAATTTGTTTGTATGTTAGGTACCATTTTCGTATTATGGTCACATGGATACACATTTACAAAAATAATAAGAGTCAATGTCAAGTATGGAATATTCAATGCTTGATTTTGTCATTTTGGGGCAAAAACGGTAAACAGGTTCATGTTTGGATAGAAATAGAGAGAGAGAAATTAAGAACACAGTTCATGCATCATCATCATACTGAAGCAATATATTTATGGATTTAACACTGACTAACAGAACATATGATAGATTATCAATATAATTATTATCCAATGATTGTAATATTAATGTATTAACGTTGTATCATCAATATAATTATATCCAATGATTGTAATATTAATGTATTAACGTTGTATGAACATATATAATTATATCCAATGATTGTAATATTAATGTATTAACGTGTATCAACAATTTAATTATATCCAATGATTGTAATATTAATGTATTAACGTTGTATCAACAATTTAATTATATCCAATGATTGTAATATTAAGAGGCACTATATATATATTTTTGATGATGAGTCACAAAGCTAGACAACAATGGAGCAGTTTTGCAAGTAGTTACATAGATGTATACATGATTGAACCATTTAACTTGGTTACTTTAATATCATGATAGTTGTGAAAAGATGTTGAATCAGAATTACCAATACTTTTGGAAACAGAGCTAGGTCTTAAATATATGTGACTCATTGTAAAGTACCTCTTATCAGCTCACTTTTAGATACTCAAGTAGGGATCACTTCTAATGTTATACTTCCAAGTTTCTCCAATGACACTTATGCTACTTTTAGCCAGGAAGATGTAGACAATTTGTAAATTCTTTGTTCTAGACTCATTCATGGTACAATACAAACCTAGTTGTTAACTCTATTTACTTAAAGTATATAACTCTGTGGCTATTATATAATCAATAAACTTTACACTTCTTCTGATAGATCATCCAGTCCCTTCATTGTACAATCTAGGTATGATCCTGATATTTTAGGAAGTACCTTATCTACAATTTAGTGAACATCCTGTAAAGGTGCATTATTACGCCAAAATATCATATACCACTATGAAATCAGATCTCTTAAGCTGTCATTGCTAGAGTTTCCTGGTATTATCCTCATCCTCAATATTGAAATGTTGATAAACCTCTATAAAATTTGGTACAACAACATATAGATGAAGGCTATGTTGTCCCACTAAACTGTTGCCTTGGACATTGTGCCCACACTAGCTGTTGGCATCATTGAAAATGAACATGTTTATATGTTATACCAGTACCGGAATGATTTCTGTCTGTACACTTACCCTCATAATATTGTCATTGATGTTTTTTAACATGACCTATTATTTAGAATATGATTAAAAAATTAAAATAATATAAAAACTATTAAATAAAATCAAAAAAATGTATTTTACAATATTAGTATTTCCTGTAAATGAAATTTTGCAGTATCAATCCCCAGTTTAAACGAAAGTCCAATTTGGTATATCCTGTACATGAAATCATCAATAAATTTCAATTCATCAAATTTCATATACTAATTATGGCCTCAGTAAATTCAGGATTACTCCATATGGTTATTACATCAGTAGGCAAGTTTTTGTAGCAAGTTAGCAACATTTATGAATGCAACATTGAAGAAAAGTTAAGATATAAGGATAATGACAGTCTGTAAATACATCAGTCTTATTACTCAGCAACCCTATCTTATACTTTAAAAATAAGTTATAGATAAGCTTCTTTATTACACAATTATAGGAAGCGCTTATAACAGCTTATAGATACATTATAAGCTACCATGTTATAAGTACCTCTATAACTTTGCAATAAGGTGCATGATAACAATCTTATTCCATTCTTATAAAAGAGTTGTAGTATTTCTTATAATTATGACTATGCATAATGACTGAATGATTATACATAACTTGAATTTACAGTAATCATAGTTCACATAATGTACTACATATTTAACAGTCAAATATAGCAATTAAGAACAGAATCAGAATCCTCATCTTCAGGATTTGCTACAATTCCTATAAATTCATTTTCATCAGGATCATCGTAAGGATTAGCTTCAAATTCATCTTTCATTTGGATTTACATTTCCACTCTCTGTATTGTCTGTACTGTTTGTACTCCTTAACATCCATGGTTTTGCATTTGGTGGTATTTGCTTTTCACTGGAGAACCAATTTTCTTTGTAAACCTTAAACGTGATGAGTCTTTTTTTTCATTTCTTTTGTCAAGTTTTTGCATGAATGCATTAAATTTGTCTGATCGGTAACAAGGTTGGTGGACGTATATACTTTGTTCCTCTTTTTCTTCATCAGACATCATGTCTGGTGTTATTAATGCCCCAAAACGTCATTTCTCTGCCCTGTCGAACAAACCTTGCACGTCTTTCAAAAATGTCTACCAAAATAATAAGTATGTATAAATCAATTATTATATCGATTGTACAGGAATATAATTACTATGTATGTAGCATAACATAATCATTTTGACATACCCGTTGCTTACAAGATCTTAGTGCCTTTTTGCTTTATAAACAGTTGTTACGTGCTTTTCACGTTCAGTTAGGTCTTCTTGTAGGTTTTACAACCTTCTAAAAGAGAGCAATTAACTTAATGACTAATTCAATTATAAAGTACTTTGTATCATTTCTTCTGAATATTGATCTGTTCCAACTGTTTCAATAATTGTGTGGCTACAACTTTGTATTATGAGGTCCATTAATTCTATGTACAAAGAATATAAATTTTAAATAAGTTTATCTTCACAAACTTACGGTTCGCTCATCTTAAACTGTTTTGTCTTCATCCAATGAATATTATATTGCTCATATTTTACTCTGTGAAATATGTTATGAAGATACTGAATAACTTAAATTAGGTGTAAATGTTCCTACTTGTAATACAAGTGGAATAATTCTTCTTCGTTTTCCTGTACTACCAGGAAAATCCATATCAATAAAAAGTAGATCCAGAGTTCTTGCATTGCCTTCCAAAATGAAGAACTCTTCTAGCGTTTTGTAGTTCAATCTGTTTTGCTTTTGTTTGAACGTCTGAATGTTGGCAACTCCATAGATGATGATGACACGAGGTAAGAACTTTAGATACCGTATATAAAGACTATAATTTTGAGCCAGGAATAATTTATAATTATAAAATATGAGGGCTGTGTTCGTCGAAAAAAGAAGATTGTACTCCTACTGTATGGAAGAACTCTCTCATGCACATTTCTATCGTCATCTACATGACAAGACTGTGCAATTTGTCCTGGGAAACGTCAGGTATTGTCTTCCACTTTCAATGACGACTCCTCAGAATCAGATGATGACGAGAGTAGTTTACTGATGAATTAGATATGTCTTTTAGATCAGAACTAAGTGGTAACTACCTTGAAGATACATTTGATTTTAGAACTGAAAGTTATCACCTTTAGTTGATGATATAAAAACACTCTATAAAGGCATTACATAAAAGATTTTAAATTCTTTATTTGGCTCAACAACAGTTTGTGCCCTTATTACCTGTGTTGGATCAGACTTACCAGCGACATGAAAAGTATGTGGATTTTTATCTTACAATGCTGAAAAGGTTGCTCTAAATGCCTAAAGTCATTCCCAACAGTATCTTTTGGTCAAAAACCAGACTTTTCTGGTTATGACTGCGAGAATTGGGAAGCTCATCAGCTTAGTGATCACCTAGCAAATGCTATACTTGTTCAAAAAGCTCAAACTGGTAATCTTTGTGCTTTGAAAGAACAATGTACTGGGGTGAGAATACTCAGTGCTACTAAATCTCCCATATTTTGATATTATTTGTTTTCATACCATAGATCCTATGCACAACATATTTCTCGGGATTGCTAAGCATACAGCTAAGGTATATGGAAAGAAAGCAAAGTTCTTAACACCATTGATATTTAAAAACTTTACAAAAAAGAGTTGATTCACTAAATCCACCACCCAACATTGGTAGAATTCCAAGAAAAATAGAATCTGGATTTGCAACATTTACAGCTGACCAGTGGAAACACTGGATTTAATTTATTCACTCTATGCTCTCTATGGTGTCTTTTACCACAAAGACACTTTAAATGTTGGTCCTTGTTTGTTGATGCTTGTAAATTACTTTGTCAAATGTGTGTAAACTAAGGCACAAGTAATCAAAGCCCATTCTTTGCATCTAAAATTTTGTAAAGAGTTCCAGCATTTGTATGGAGCTGAAAAATGTACACCAAATATGCACATGGCTTGTCACTTGAAAGAATGTATTTTTTGATTATGGCCTTTTCCCTGCTTTATGGTGGTTCTCCTTTGAAAGATACAATGGAATAATGGAATGGATGTCATTATCATGGCTTGGCCCGCTGAAAAAAAATGTTTTTCTAAGTTTAATAATTTACAATATATTTTCGGACACTCTAGAGAGTGTACTGGTAGAGATTGTGATAGTGACTTTATTTGATGTAGCATCTATGTGTGTTCGTCAATTTCAAACAACCTGATATTCATAGTTCTGTGTTGACCAGACTGCCACTGAAGGAATTGCTATTTTGAATCAAAACTAGTTACCACACTTGTCCAGTTTCAATGCTTGACTGCATGGTGAAAAGCTACTACAAACTTGTTAATCCATTATTTGAAGAGTTTTTGATGATACTGGATTTAAAAATCTAAAAAAAATGTATAATTGTCTATACCCCTCAGAAGAATATGACATTCAACCTTCTCGTTTTTACTTAGAAAGCAAACAAGTATTGTTAATGGAGAGCTTTTTCTCAGTAGCAAATCACGCTCACAAAAGTCAAATGCAATTATTGTGCACTGGTTGAATATTTCAGGTATTGATACAAGTGGTGAGACACCTCTTAGAGTTGAAATTGTCAGTTACTTTCTTCAACATGAATTAAAGCTAATATCAAAGTCAAGTGCAAGTACAATGAAAATGTTAATGTATTAGCTCATGTCAAATGGTTTGAAGATCACCCATATAAAGATAAATATATTCCCACATTGTTTGTTTCTGCGAAAACTTTTGTGCAGGAGAGTTGCGTTAGTTCATCCCTATTTCTAGAATAGCAGGACATGGGGGGGGGGGTGGGGGGGGGGGGGGGGGGGGGGGGGGGGGGGGGGGGGGGGGGGGGGGGGGGGGGGGGGGGGGGGGAGGGGGGGGGGGGGGGGGGGGAGGGGGGGGGGGGGGGGGGGGGGGGGGGGGGGGGGGGGGGGGGGGGGGGGGGGGGGGCGGGGGGGGGGGCGGGGGGGGGGGGGGGGGGGGCCGGGGGGGGGGGGGGAGTGCAGTAATTGAAACTTGTGTAAAAATTGATTATGGAGATGACAAAGTGATTGTCTGTATTCCTGTTATTTAAAAATTTACTTGTTTAATATTCCACACTTTAAAATGGAGATGTTACATTATTTAAAATAAAACCAAACAAAAGAAATAATTGTCTCACATTGTCATTCAGTTTTCAAAGTATAGAATGTTCTTGGATTGATTTGTTTTTCTCTTTACTTTGTAATTAATAATTGCTTATCCTGAAGAGTGTAAGCTAACACTTGTGGTGTTCAAGTAACATTACAGTGCAACATCAATTTAATAATAGTCATCTGTAATAAGCATATGTTTATTTCTTTAGTTTATGTTAATATATAAGACAGTCTATATCAAAGTAAGTAATAAGTATGTTGTATAACATTCTAATATACAGCTTTAGTATCAGTACTGCTTATAACAAACTGATACTAGTGTTATAACATTAGGTGTATAACGAACTATTCTAAAGAATTTACACAGTGTTACAATAATCATACACATGTCTCAATAAATTATACCATAGTTGTTTTCATGATATATCCAAGGGACTTGAAGTCTAAACAGTTTAGAACCAAATTGATTTTTTTTTTTAACAAAGAGGCAGAAAGTCCAATTACAAATATAATGTAAATAATTATTTAGTGGAAAAATATGTGCAAAAACATGTAAAAATGATGTAGTACAAAACTCTAAACATTCTTATATAAAGTAAAACGACCATTTTAAAAACTATTATGAAAATAAAATAATAATCATCAGTTAGTTTGTGTATGTATGTATGAACAATGACAATATCAGATAAAAGAGGTGCTATTATTTATTTGCTAGTCTTGGAAAGACACATATCCAGAATACGTTTTGCTATAGAAGGCTCATGAACTGGAGGTAAATCCACTGCTGTTATTATAGTATGCCAAGTAACTGCAGTAGATCGTTGGTTAATCCAAAACTGAATGACGTCTGCAAGTCTGTCAGCATTGTAGTTTCTTTGGACTTGTATATTCTCCAGATCTCCATGACTAATCTTCAAAGCTTGTCCTAAGTGTCTCCATTTATATTCAATGGGTGATAGTAAAACGAATAAGATCCCAATATGTTATCTATGATTATAAAGACATATCATCAATATATATTTACATATATACAGAATAATAAATAAGTTCATGAAGATACAACATGTATGGATATGTACTTGCATTACTTGCATTGTACCAAGTCTTACCAATATTAACAGGAACACACAAACTTCTTTCTCATGTTGAGGAAGTAGACCACTATCAGTAATATCTATAATGAAAGTATAATGAAGTAACTGCAGTTACAGATAAAAAAGGATACATTGCTTTATGTACATTATAGTTTCCAGTTATGATACTATACATACCTAAAGTAATTTGTTGTTGACTGTCCACTGAATGATCTTTGTTCACATGCTTTTTGTCTATTAAATAAATATATTGATAATTAGGCAATAAATTGCTGTAATGCATATATTATATACCAATAATTATATTCACTGTTGCTACTGTTCATAATAATATAAATATAAACTAGGGAGACTTTAAATCTACCAATTGTTATTGAAATTTCAGCTGTACTTTCACATTCATTTATTAGAGAGGCATCACAAGCATCTACAAAGAAACATTAAGTAATAAAATAACATGTATAAGGCCATTAGCTTGTACATTATTAATTGGAAATGCAAAGCCAATACTCTCTTACCTAATTGTGATTTTTGTCTCTGAGTACCAGAACCTGAATTACCTCTGTTTATTGTCTCATAGTCTATCAACAAAGACACCTTGATAACTATTTCAAAATTACAAATAATGACTAACCTACTCCTTCCATCCAGACTTTACATCTGTCATTTAGCTCAACTGGTTGCAAGTCTTGTATTGTACAAGATACTTTAGCTATATTCTTCTTATTAACTGTAACAGCAGCTAGATGAATGAAAGGCATGTCTGGTTGAATCTGGTGTTTTTTGATCACAAGAAAGGCAAAATTACAACTTAAAGCAGATTGATAATAAGCAAGAGGTTCAGCACAAGAAGTAATGGCTGTAGTTACAACAGATCGCAAAGCTGAACACTCTTCATGATCACCTGTCCAATAGATCTCCATCCATTTCATTGTATCAACAAGAAGCAAAGAACCATGGGGCTCAGTGGATTTCAACTTAATGGCATATCGTAACTGACAAGGAAACTGTGTGTTAGACAATCAAGGCTAAAAAGAGGTTGCTCTTTTCTGCTCAGTAAAGCTACTACTGCTGCAGGAAACAAAACCCTACAAATATACATATTTATAAATAAACATTAGGTTTACCTAAATTTAAATGATTTTACATACCTGAGGTACTACTCCTTGGTTGTATGATAATATCAATGGCTCACACGATATCGTAATTTTTTCTTTTTTTTCTTGTGTGAGTTTCTTAGGAGACAAAGCACTGGGAATGAAATAGTATATCTTATCATTCTCTTGAACTTTAGCAATGATACAAAGATCACACAGCAATTGTAACAGATCAAGCTTGTCAAAAAGACCTGGGGAAAAGGAAATAGATACAAGATCTAAAAAATCTTCAGTAAATAGCCCTTCATCTCGTAGTCTTTGGTGCACTTTTGGTGGCAACACTTTTCCTTTTTGCAGGACTTTTTCAGGAAAAATCAACAACGATACACGAATAATAGAAGACAGAGCATCTAGAAAGTATTGTGGATTAGTGAACACAAGATGAGAATAACTCTCAAAGTGTAGGAATACAGAGAAGACTTGAAGAATTGAAGAGCTCTCAAAACTTGTGCTCTGTTCATCCCTAGTTTTACTCCTATCTCTTCGCAGTGAGCTCGAGATACAATACCATGACCAACTTGTTTGCTTTCATCTTGATATTTGACTCAAAAACATACCAACGAATTGGAGTTTTTCTTTTAACGATTGCTTTCTCATGGCCAGTTACATATGTCCTAATAAGGGATGAAAGCTTCTCACGTTTCCAATATTTCATGTTGTCAACAGGAATAATAAGTTGCTTCTTAGCTTGATTATAAAAAATCAACTGCTCTTCATATGGTTTTAAAGCTGATATGAGCTGAGCATTCTTTTCTTCAATTGACTCTTGAAATACCCAGCGCAGACCTCCCATCTTATCATTATAGGTACCAACAATAAGAAAAGTAGGAGTACATTCATTGCCATCAACAAAATTTAGCTGATGAAATGGAACGAAAACGAATGTTGTGATAAAATTCAAGATTACTCATCCTCAGCTCCTTTGGTTGGGTTAGTGCCTCTCCTTCAACAGAGTATTGAAAGACAGGTTTACTTGCCAGACGATCTGTCAATTTGTGTACAATCACATTGATAGTATTACCTCGAACAAATGCTCTAGAGACATCAGCGAACTGTGGCTGACCACCACTATCAACCACATATATCCAGGTTGACTTAGATAGCTGCTGTTGACTAGCTTACCCATTTTGGTGAGAATACTCTGAGAAAGATGTATAATGCTAGAACCTTTTTTTACTATTGGGATCAGATACATTGGACATTGAAAGGCTGGTCAAGAACAGAACTCTTCATGTTTTGTTTCTGCACGTGAGGTTGATGTTTTGGAGGAGAAGCTGTTTGGAATCTTTATGTTCATTATCACTTACATGTAAATGCCCTTTAGCTTTCTTTAGTGGTGCACTTGCATTTTAATGGTGACAATGGATCATGATATGATTTAGCAGGAGAATTAGGACTCTTGCTGCTATCTAATACTTTGGTCTTCACTATGAAGAGTGATAGATTGAGCTTCCATCTCATTAGCTGCCATTTCAATTGATTTCCGTATTATCCAGTGATAAATCTGATAATTCTGTCTCTTGCTCCATGAAAATTGAATGAGATTGGATATCATCTGCAAGCATTTGCATTAAATCTTCAGTTGTGACCATTTCCCAGCTTTTGGCTCCATCAATTGTAGCTATTCTTTCAACAGCTCTAATTGGTCGGTCAGCAAATAGCTGTGCTGTGATGATGATGAGGGGGGCTTCCAATTAAAGGAAGAAGATGCTTGAATGAAGTCTTTTCCAACAGCAGGAGGACCAATTAACAGTAGCTTTATAATTGATAAAAATGACATAGCCTTCATTGAGAGCTTGTAATAAAATGTTTTTATCTATAAAATAAACTAAAAATGATGATACAAAGACTCAAGCCCTGCTTACCATGTGTGTCAATATGTTCAATTAGATTTTCATGAAAAGTAATGGCTTTTTTCTTAGCTAAAGACAAAGCAGTGTCACCAGTCTATTAAAATATAAAGACTCCATCATCATTGTTATTATCAGCATTATATATCATTAACATTAATTAGTATAGGCTTCATGCGTGCAACAAACATATTGCCACAGTGCAAGTAGGATTATCAATTTTTAAGTAATCCAGAGTATTAATACATGTCAAAAATTTAATGTCATAATGCAAATACTAACAACATATAGCAATTCTTAAAAGTTCATAAACAAAAGAAAACTAAGTTTTAATGTATCAATACTATGGTATGAAGATCTTTGCTATATTACACATATTTTGATATTTTTAATGGATAAAATAACCACATTAGTAAGAATACTAAGCTTTTGACAGTATTGTCTAATAATGATTTTTTTGAAGTATTCCATTGTAACTTGCTTTATGCTAAATTTGAAGATGTTTACTTACTTTATTAATTATAAACCTGTCTGCTCCATTGTCTATCAAAAGCACTGCAATTTCAAGGTGTCCCTTCATACATGCTAACATCAAAGCTGAGTTACCATCCTACAGAAAAGTAGATCAATGGTTATAACTTAAATTACTACATTATTTTTTTAAAAAGTAACATCATTGCCATTAAGATAGTATAGTATATGTTGTCAATCCAGTATACATTAAAATATAAGTATTCTTTGTGCAAAATTGTACAATTGAATGTAAACTGCTATTGAACATTAGGAAAAAACATAATTGAATAAATTTTTAAGCATTGTGATTTTTCCAAATAAAATGCCTAAATGGTAACACTTGTTGCCTTTTACAGAGTAAATTTTATAACATCATGAAAATATTCAGAGTGTGAAGAAGAGAATGATCAAACTTCCATTTAAACAAATATTGTTGGAATAGAACAAATAGCATGTGTGAAGGGACATACAATTATATAATATTAATAGAAATTTACCACATTAGAAGGTATGTATGTCAGTGAATCAGAAACAATCTGATTACTTGTCATTTAACACATTTTTACATAGTGTGTATTAGATACACCAATATATTATTTCATTTTGTTATGTAACCATCCTATCTACTGTGTTATTTACAATGATATATAGACATAAGTATTGTGTGAGATATAATAATTATAACTGCTTTATTCATCACTTAAACAGAAAAAGGTTACAAATATGTAAAGTATCTCCCACAGAAAAAAAATAGATGGAATCTGGTGTAATTATTTGTAAAATTTGGTTTTTTTTATCCTTCTATGATTCATCTAGTGCATAATTGCAATAATTTCTCACTAATGAAAACAATGATTCTGTTTAACATTATCTATTATATCATTAAATCGTACACATGGATTCATTATGCAATACAGGCATTTTAAATATTATTCTGTCAGATAAGGACTGACATTTCTCTATGAACGTAATTATCATATATGTCACGTGAATATGGAGTTTATTAATCTGCTTTTATTGTGCTTGAAACCACAAAAAGGTCAAATAAGTTATAAATTCTTGCTATACTACAATGAAGGTTCTGATTGAGCTTAACAATTAAAGCAAATGACAAACAAAATTAATTTGCATTTACTGATCAAGGAAAACATAGCTGGTGAATTTTTTTTAATGATATCATTATACGATGCTTTATAAGTAAAATATTTAGTTACATTTTTAAAAATGATCCAATCACAGCAAATGTTCCTGAAACCATAGTTAACACTGATTTAACAAAGATTGTAAAACACATACAATTCCTTTTTCTTTTGCCATATTTTATACAAAAGTGAGTTGTAACATTTCTAAAAACCTATGACACAATTTGTGTCTACTAAAACTTCAAAGGTATTTGCTTATCTTAAAATGAAATCATTCATGTTTGCTATCATTAATTTTATTAATTAAAGTCATGGCTCTCTAAAGCAATAAAGAACAAGATATAACAACCCTTCCTTGTGATGAATTTAAATGTTGTAGGAAAGCCCTATGTATCTGATGTCATTGTTTTACAATCATATGTACTCTTTTCTCAATAGATCTAGTAGAACAACCTCAGTAATAAACCATCAAAGCAAAAATGATAAAAGTAATGACGCATGTTTATTGTCAATTTTGAAGACAACATCAGCTCAATGATTGTTTTTAACTTCGTCACCTTTTTTGCTTGTGTAAGCATTAAACTCATGTATAACCTGTCATAATGTCTGCCCTTATCCATACTTTTTATTCATGATCAACTAGCTTTTTGACATATACTGCTTCAATGTTGAACTCCCTTTGAATGGAATCATTACCAAATGTATGCTCTGTTATTTACAATATAAATATTTTATTGCATTTTTGTTATTTATGTATGTGAGAAATGGTTCTACTATTTGTAGTTTACTATATGTTTGTGGTGTTGTATATACAATACTGTTGGAACCATTGTGCTATACAATCCTATATTAATGTGTGAAATGTTATGTATCTAATCTCTCTAGAATGTTCTTTATAATTCTATATTTAAGTAGACATGCTGTTATGCTTGTCATTTGGTCTTATAAGTGTCACAATTACATTACATAGTGGCAGTGGTACGGATCAAGGAGAGATGGATAATCTAAGATCCATTCAACTTAGAGAACCTAGATGACTGGCCTCTATACAGTCTTCCCAAAAAGTGTGACTATGGACACCTGCATGAAGTGAGATGATACACGATTACCTAGTTGTTGGAATTAGTCAACTCCCTGACTGTCTTAAAAGAGATTCAAATGTTTTGCACAAGAAGACTAAAAAAATGATATAGCAGAGAGAAGCTGTCCACAAACAACATGTGCTAATTAAGGACAAAGTCTGATCCTATCAAAATCATTAAACCTAGACTAGATACTCTTCGAAGGCAGAGAAGAAAGAGTAGAAAGGCTAATAAAGAAGCATGACAAGTCTGATGCTCCAAAACAAGACATCTTTTGTTCTCAGTGCTGTGTTATTGTAAAATACAAATCATGATGGAAACCTGTTTGTTATGCCTCTTGGATGATGACACAAACAGATAAAAGGTGCAAAAGAAATTGAGAAGATTCTCTAGCCACTACATGACAGGTAATCTAAGGTGCTTTTTTAAAAAAATATGTTGCCTCTCTCTTTATATTTGTATCATGTCTAAAGATCATGTTTGTCATTAAATGAGTTGTCGTTTGATGGTATAACATTTATAATCATTCTACATTTGGTGATAAGGTGATAAACTTTTGATATATCTGGTGTCACCCCTCAGCAAAATCGAGTCTATCAACCAAATAGTTGAGTTTTGGTCTACTGATATTGAATAACTTTGAAGCCAATGATATCACAATAGAACTTGTTGAAAGTACTGTCCTAACTGTATGTTAAATTGGTTATACTAAGCATTCCTGATACATAAGTGATGTTGCTAGTGTTCACAGTTAACAGACAATAATAAGTAGCACAAAACAGTATTTTCATTGATCTATAATACCCTATTAATATAATACTTAACATATTATTTATAATCCTTGACTACTTGACATATAATAATCTTTCATACCTTAGTGACAGCAGCAATGTCAGCACCATTAGCAATTAATGTTTTGATGATCTCTGGACGATTATTGTAGGCTGCACAATGTAATGCACTCCAGCCATCCTGTAGTAATAAAACAAAGAAAGCAATAGATACACAATACACACTATACAGATAAATTTCAACTCTCAATGTACTAGTAACACATAATACATTCATAATTTTAATGATCCTTGTAAATATCCACTATGTGATATTGTCAATGGTACAATTATTATACAGTTATGTTCATGTATATATAGCTACTACTGTAGACCTAATATACTGCATTACTAAAACCTTATCAAACTAATAGGTCTAACGGAAGTGAAGAATAAATTTAATTGTACTAGACAGTTTTATGAATAGAAAGAGAACTTCAGATATAAGGAAACAGGGAGTCAAAGCTGAACTAAACTAGTCACTCTTTATAAATACAAAACAGTAAGTTTTGATTTGTATTTGTGGTCATTAATGTTACACAATTAATATTTTTCCAAAGATGATGGAGACTTATTTTAAGGGCTAACAATCTCAAAGCCAGACTTTCTGCAAGGGAAGGAATGTCTGGACAAACTCGCATTCAAAGCTGGGAAATTATAAGTGTCATTATAGTTAAATCACAATACTTATTGTTACATCTTTCACAATTATGTATGGAGGTATGTGAAGTTAAAGTACAAGATGAATATGTTTGTAATGACAAGATCAAATATACACCAGTAAAGATAAAGTTTCACAAGATTTCAAACACAAATTATAATATTCCCTCAACTGGTCATTCCTATCGACTCCACTCATGAATTTCTCATAAAGAGAAATTGCCTGAGGACAAGTTATTTGCGAGGCATTTTTTTCAATTTCCTTTTTATAGAAACCTTGTTATTTGCATTTGCATTTATTGAGGTACAAGTAAAAATGACTTGATGTGCTGCAATACAGTTATGACAAAATTTCTATTCTGTATACACTGACTATCTCTACTCTGAGGGAGACCATTTTTTTGTGTTGGACTTAAATGTTGTATAAAAGCCATGACTATCAAATATCATTGGTTTGCATGCATATATATTCTTTATCAATAGATCTAGGGGAACAACTTCCATAAAAATTGTCAAAAAACATGATGGAAGTGGTGACAGATCTTTTCGTTTCATTGATAAATATCCTTTGAATGGAACCACAGCTTCATCTGTTCTTTGTTCTTTACCAAATATAAATATTCACTGAATTTGTTATTCCTGTTTGCAAGAATTGGTTCTATTATTTCTAGTTAACTATATGTGACACATAATAGTGTGGTAGATCGCTATTATCAGGAAAATGGAGAAACCAATGAATATCAACAAATCACCTTCAAATAATCCTAGTAGCTATTGGCTCATAATGGAAGATTGAATTCCTGTACCAGTAATGACTAAAGTATGTAGTAGTACAAGACAAAGTCAAGATCATAAAACCATATAAACTCTTATTTCATCTGGTGTTTCCTTATCCAATGATTTATAGTGTTCTACTAAACAGGTATTTGCATAGATGTTTGACTGATCATCAAGATAACAGGGAATGTCATTATAAAACATTTACAAATGTGAATACAGCTATTACAGCTTCTAGATAGCAACAATACTGTACTAAAGTCATGTGACATGTATACATGTCCATACAATGCAACAAGGCATAAATTTTCATTTTTTCGTCGATAAATAAAAGATTAAAGCATTAAGTAACTCCATAGAAACAATAGACTTTTTTCAATATTTCTTAGAACACTTTGAATTGACACAAAAAATGGTGACTTTTGAAAAATTTTTTAGGGTTGCTATGCACATGTTATTCTAATTAATGCTCTTTACACAATGCCACCAAAAGGTAGTAAGAGAAAGAGAATTATAGTTAGTTAATGCTAAAAAAAGTAAACTGATTATGAAGAGAATGGAGAATGTCATGTGCAAAGAAAAGGTAAGATAGCTAAGCAGTGAGTATAAAGTTATACTGTTAGCCAGACCATGAGGTTTATTATATGGTATGAAATCATATATACTGATGCCCATGAGGTGTGTTGTTCACTAAATTGTTTTAGCTCTAAAAAGTAATAATTTATGTGTTATAATACAACAACAGTGAATAATGGTGATTGTAATTAATGGCCATTATGTAATAGATAAAAGTTGTTCTTAGGTATATGTGAATGCTAGCTAATACCTGCCCTACCTAATGCCTTTCATATTTTCGCAAAAGTTATGTAGCTTATTGGTTTGTGATTCTGATTCATCATTATTTTAAATCACATCGCTATTTATCCCAGATCAGAATTATTATTCATCATCTAACAATTCATCATCACAGTTTTCTGAGCAAGACATGTTCCAAAATTCCTCATCATCTTATAAGAATGCTACAAGAGCTTTCAGCTATAATTCTTCAATTATAAGGGTTATTATTAAATACTAAAATTTGGAAATTGAAACCACGCCCTAAAAATATAAAACCACACCCAATGACACACAGTAAGTTACTGTAGCATATGGCAGATTGTATATTTGTTGTTAGGGAGACTATCAGTGTGTCGTATGGAAGGATTCAGAGGTGGGCCATTTTCTTAATGAATTATCAATTTACTATCTACTTTAGACCAACAAATAAACATACCAATGTAGATGAATTATCAAGACTGCCTTTACACAATCAAGAGTTAGTGAGCATAAACAATGTGTCAATTTTATAACTACAAAAGTTCGAAGAGATACGAGTCACAGTCAAGCAAGTAGCAGGGGGCATCCAAAAGAATCCACCACTATGAAAAGTTTTGCACTATGTAAAGATAGGGTGGCTACAGAAAGTGGTGCACTCTCACCATATTTTGCCAGGAGAAACGAACTCACAATTAAAGGAAACATTGTTTTTTAACAGGTATTCAAGTGGTAGTTACTCGCAATCTGCACGAAAGAGTGTTAGAATTATTGCATGAGTCTCATTTAGGTGTTGTGAAGATGAAGGCACTGGCAAGATCACATGTATGGTGGCCAGGAATAGATAAGGCTTTAGAAGAGGTCACTAAACATTGTGAGGAGTACCAGACTAACCACAAGGAGGACTTTAAGACACCATTGCACCCATTGGAATTCACATCAAAGCCTTGGCAAAGGATTCATTTTGATTTTAATGGTCCATTTCAAGGACAGTTTTGGTTGATACTAATAGATTCCTATTCAAGACGCCCAGAAGTAGTAACAATGAGAACTACAACTGCAAGTCAAACAAAAAAAAGAACTTAGACTAATATTTGCTAGATTCGGTCTACCAGAACAAATTTTGACGGATAACAGTTCAGAATTTGTGTCAGAGGAATTTCAGGATTTTACAAGGTCAAATGGAATACAATATATCAAAATAGCACCTTATCATCCAAGGTCCAACGGAATGGCTGAGAGATTTGTGCAAACTTTCAAAACAGCGGTGAGAAAGATGGTTAATGAAAGTAGTGACATCAATCAGAAGTTGGCAAATTTCCTAATAGTCTACAGAAAGACCCACACAATCTACAACTATGGAAGCGCCAGCCATGTTGCTCATGAAAAGAATTCCACGAAGAAGAATTGACCTACTCACACCAAACTTAGAGACAAAGGTGGTGAAAAGACAGGAAAAACAAAAAGTACAATTTGACAAAAGATCTCGAGAAAAAGAATTTAAACCACATGAAAAAACTATGGGTACGAAACTATATTAAAGAAAAGAAATGGATACCAGGAATAGTTATAAAGAAAACAAGACCAGTCTCATATCAAGTAACAGTAGAACATGATCATTTATGGAAAAGGCATGCAGATCAAACTGAGACATAGAGTAGAGGAACGTGTCACAGACACAAAGAATAAAGAAGAAAAATTCACCAGAAACTACAGTCGAAAAAGTTCCATAAAATAATCTCCGAACCAGATAGGCAAGGGTTTTTTAGTTACTACATAACAAGAGCCTAATCGTAGATCTAGTCGAGTGTCTAGACCTCCTGGAAGATTGACATATTTTCATCCTGGAGTTCCATATATAACATAGAACTGAATAAAAGTGGATGAGATGTGATGTTTGACATTTAATTTAGCTCTGTGGTTTTCTTGTATGTTAATTTACTTTTAATGTACTGTATAAAGATTGATTTTTTGTGTAATTTTGATCATTGTGTGTGACTGTGAAAGATATCTAAAGCAATAAAGAACAAGATATAACAACTTTCCTAATTATATGTTGTAGGAAAGCCCTAAGTATCTGATGTCATTGTTTCACAATCATATGTATACTCTTTTTCAATAGATCTAGTAGAACAAACTCAGTAATAAAACATCAAAGCAAAAAATGATAAAAGTAATGACGCATGTTTATTGTCAATTTTGAAGACAACAGCAGCTCAATAATTGTTTTTAACCTCGTCACCTTTTTTGCTTGTGTAAGCATTAAACTCATGTATAACATGTCTAATGTCTGCCCTTATCCATACTTTTAATTCATGATCAACTAGCTTTTTGACATATACTGCTTCAATGTTGAACATCCTTTGAATGGAATCATTACCATACATCTTTTTCCCAACACATTCTTTGACAGAATGTGTTGGGAAAAAGATGTATAACGTGAAGAGTGAAAAATATAAGATTAACAAAAAGCTGGAAATTTTCATTGGAAGCACAAGTGTGCCATATAGCATTGTTGAAAGCCAGGAGTTCAAGGATTTAGTGCATGAGCTAGATATGTTGTACAAAGTCCCAAGCCAATCTAGCTTTGAGCAAACAACTAAACTATAACTAAAACTAAAACTAAAACAATTACGCTAACTATAACTATAACTAAAATTCATTTACATTTTGTAAATTTACTAAAACTTTAACTAAAATTATGATCAACTTAGTAAATTAGCATAACTAAAACTAAAACTGTACTTACTTACTAAAACAACACTAGTTGTTATGCTTGTCATTTGGTCTTATAAGTGTCATTTTGTGCTTCTTTATACTACATTGTAAAAAAAATATTACATTACATAGTGGCAGTGGTACTGATCAAGGAGAGATGGATAATCTAGGATCCATTCAAGTTAGAGAACCTAGATGACTGGCCTCTATACACTTATAACCTAGATGACTGGCCAAAAAGAGATAGTCAACTCCCTGAGGGTCTTCAAGAGATTCAAATGTTTTGCACAAGAAGACTAAAAAATGATATGGCAGAGAGAAGCTGTCCACAAACAACATGTGCTATTTAAGGACAAGTCTGATCCTAGAAAATCATTAAACCTAGACTAGATACTCTTCGAAGGCAGAGAAGAAAGAGTAGAGAGGCTAATAAAAGAAGCATGACAAGTGTGATGCTCCAAAGCAATACATCTTTTGGTCTCAGTGCTGTGTTATTGTAAAATACAAATCAGGATGGAAACCTGTTTGTTATGCCTCTTGGATGATGACACAAACAGATAAAAGGTGCAAAAGAAATTGAGAAGATTCTCTAGCTATTACATGACAGGTAATCTAAGGGGCTGTTTTAAAAAATATCTCTCAAGTTACACTCTATATATCTGTATCGATACAATTTGTTTTCTGATTCTCTGTCATTACTGTCTGATATTGAGTAATTAGTGAGGTTTATAATTTGTATGGGGTGGAGTTTTATTGTGGTTAATGAAATGTGCTTTTGATGTTATACTTGACTCTGTTCTTGTGTTGCCTCTCTCTTTTGTGTTTGTATCATGTCTAAAGATCATGTTTGTCATTAAATGAGTTGTTGTTTGATTGTATAACATTTATAATCATTCTACATTTGGTGATAAGTAGTCTCGTCCCCAGACTTACTCGCAAGCAAAAATAGGTCTTGTCACACGAGTTGACTTTTGTGTCCCCAGTAAGGAATGTCGCGCCGGTGTTGGTATGCAATTAGAGGTAGTATGAAATATGAATATTATTAAATTGAAGTAGATGTGGAAGAGTATGCATAGCTACTCTTCAAGAAATCTGCTACTTCTGCTGCTCTGACCTAAGCAGTGAACCCAAAGATCATGTTATTATAAGAAACAAGAACGATGAGCATTCCTCTCTATACTCCATACTTGTAGATGTGCTAAACAATGAGAAACTTGAAATGCAACCAGAGAAGATTCACAAAGAAATAGATAAACTATTTTGTAATTTTTTTGGTTTCTCTTTGAGAGTAAATCCAAATTCTTTGGCAACTTCGTTGATTTTAAAGACATTTGCAGTAGCATATCTCCATGCTTCAATTAAATGATATTCATATTTCACACTACCTCTAATTGCATACCAACACCCCCACCATATTCCTTACTGGGGACACAAAAATCAACTCGTGTGACCAGACCTATGTTCGCTTGCGAGTAGGTCTGGGGACGAGACTAGGTGATATGGTGATAAACCATTGATATGTCTGGTGTCAGCCCACAGCAAAATCGAGTCTTTCAACCAAACAGTTGAATTTTGGTCTACTGATATTGAACAACTTCGAAGCCAATGATATCACAATAGAAGTTGTTCAAAGTACTGTCCTAACTGTACGTTAAATTGGTTATACTGAGCATTCCTGACATATAAGTGATGTTGCTGATGTTCACAATTAACAAACAACAATAAATAGCACAAAAACAGTATTTTCATTGATCTATAATACACTATAAATATAATACTTAACATATTATCTATGATCCTTGACTGCTTGACATATAATAATCTTTCATACCTTAGTGACAGCAGAAATGTCAGCACCATTAGCAATTAATGTTTTTGATGATTTCTGGATGATTATAGGAGGCTGCCCAATGTAATGCAGTCCAGCCATCCTGTAGTAATAAATAAAACAAAGAAGTAATACATACACAATGTACACTATACAGATAAATTTCAACTCAATGTACTAGTAACACATAATACATTCATAATTTAATGATTCTTGTAAATATTTACTATGTGATATTGTCAATGGTACAATTATTATACAGTTATGTTCATGTATATATATTGATACTACTGTAGACCTAGTATACTGCATTACTAAACCCTTATCAAACTAATAGGTCTAAAAGAAGTGAAAAATTAATTTAATTGTGCTAGAGAACCTCTGTTAGTTTTATGAATAGAAAGAGAACTTCAGTTATAAGGAGACAGGGTGTCAAAGCTGAACTGAACTAGTCACTCTTTATAAATACAAAATAGTAAGTTTTGATTTGTATTTGTGGTTATTAATGTGTACTGTAGTGTAGTATTATACATTATGAAAATCATTATATCCTTTGTGGTAAGGACCCCTAAGTGGTCTGTATGGTTGTGTATATATAAGTGTCTTGTATGGTTTGTGGAAGGCTTTATTATTCTAGTTATTGTTTATTCATGGCACAGTTGGAGAGTTTGTCAGTGAACGAGAAGATTGGTCATATCATTATAAAGAACGAGTGGAAAACTATTTTGTCGCCAACAATGTGGTGACAGGCAAGAAGAAACGTGCTATACTGTTTAGTGTTTGTGGCGCTCGTACTATCAGTTAATTCATAACGTCACAATTCCCGTAACACCATGGCTGAAGTTATATGAGGACTTAGTGAAGTTAATGCGAGAGCACTACAGCCCCAGAAGGTCAAAGATTGTCCAAAGATTTAAATTCAACTCTCGTACTCGTAAACAAGAAGAATCTGTATCAAACCTTCATAGCATAGCTGAGGAAGCTGTCGGAGTTCTGTAACTTCAGAGACATGCTAGATGACATGCTCTCGCGACAGGTTAGTATGTGGGATCAATCATCCTGGCATACAAAAGAGGCTACTTTCAGAGTCAGACATCACGCTAGAGAAAGCACTAGAAATAAGTCAAGGCATGGATGTAGCTGACCACAGTGCAAAGTTCATTCAATGAGGTGACCAGAAGTTTACTCCTGTACAGAGAGTTCAAGCACATACAAGGGGAGATACCTGCCCAAAACCCCTATTATCTGAGGGAGGATCATGTTATCGTTGTGGTGGACAGCATAAATCTCATGAGTGTCGTTTTAGAGAGGCACTTTGTCATATCTGCCATAAAAAGGGACATATAGCACGGGTATGTCAAAACAAATATCGTCAATGAGGGAACAGAGGTAGACAATCGACAGAGAGAGCACATCATATTCAAGAGGATAAACCAGAGACAGATGAACAAAAAGACACATACACCCTGTTAAATGTTACTTCAGGGAGAGCCAAACCAATTAGAGTAACAGTGAGTCTTAATGGAGTGGAAGTCATTATGGAGGTTGACACTGGTGCGGCTGTGTCAATAATACTCAGTGAAGCGAATGGCAAGCTAAATTTAATGCCTTCGGACATTAAGCTCAAATCGTATACTGGTCATCAGATAGAAGTAATAGGCTCGTGTTTAGTAACTGTGAAGTATGAAAATCACGAGAAAAAGTTGTCAGTATTAGTGGTTAAAGGTCAAGGGCCGTGCCTGTTAGGACAAAAACTGGATATCAGAACTGAAACTGAATTGGAAAGTTATTGGTCAAGTGGAAGCAAGAGAAGATATTTAGGTAGTGATTGATAAGTACAGTGAAGTGTTTGAAGGAGGATTGGGCACACTGAGAGGAGTAACTGCAAAGATACACATAGACCCACAAGTCACACCTCGGTTCTACTGCCCATGTCCCTGTTCCATATGCTTGGAGACAGAAGGTCGAAGCAGAGCTAGATAGACTGTAGCGAGAAGGCATAGTCAAGAGAATCCAGTTTTCTGAATGGGCAGCTCCAGTAGTGCCAGTGTTGAAACAAGATGGCTCTATTCGATTATATGGGGACTATAAACTGACAGTAAATCGTGTAGCAAAATTAGACACGTACCACCTACCAAAAGTCAATGATCTATTGGCAACATTAGCTGGAGGGTCCTCCTTTACGAAGCTGGACCTAAGCCAAGCGTACCAACCAACAGTACAGCTGGACTCAGAGTCTCAGCAGTTGGTGACGATTAACACGATGAAAGGATTGTATCGTTACACTAGACTGCCTTCTGGAGTTAATTCAGCGCCATCCATTTTCCAATGAGTAATGGAGAATTTGTTACAAGGTCTGAAACATGTATTCGTGTATATTGATGATGTGTTAGTGACTGGGTCAACTAAAGCTGAGCATATTGCAAATGTAGAAGAAGTTTTAAAGAGATTACAAACAGCTGGAATGAGGTTGAAGAAAGAAAAATGTATGTTTTTAGCACCAGAGGTCAAGTACTTAGGACATAAAATTAGTAATCAAGGCATTGAATCAACAGAAGAGAAGTTCAGAGCTGTTACGAAAGCTCCAGTTCGTCGGAATATTTCAGAATTAAAGGCCTTTGTTTTAGTTTATTACTATGGGAAATTCCTACCCAATCTAGTAACAGTCCTGAGTCCTCTCTATTCATTGTTACACCGCCACTCAGTTTGGAAGTGGGGTCAGCCCAACAAGAAGCTTTTGAGTCAGATAAAGACTTATTGAAGTCACCCAGACTGTTAGCTCACTATGACGGTTCTAAAGAACTTGTACTTGCCTGTGATGCCTCTTCTTATGGAGTAGGGGCTGTCCTATCTCATCGTTTAGACAATGGAGAAGAACAACCGATCACCTTTGCATCGAGGACGCTATCAACAACCGAGAGGAACTACTCACAACTCAACAACAACTTTGTGAGAAGGCTTCATTATTCTAATTACTGTTTATTCATATTATAATATTGCTGTACACTACATAATGTTACACAATTAATAGTCAAATTTACTTTTCTAAAGATGATGGAGACTTATTTGAAGGGCTTACAATCTCAAAGCCAGACATTCTGCAAGGGAAGGAATGTCTGGACAAACTCACGTTCAAAGCTGGGCAAATATAAGTGATATTTTTATGTTGTCTTTATACCCAGAGATGATATTATAAAAATATGAAGAACAAGGAGTAATGATACATGAACATATATATGGTGTGTGTAAACGATTGTTAAAAAATAGGAAAAAAGTTCTACTTGTAGCTTTTGAGTGTATGGTACTTTTTGAAACATGGGTGTATGCATAGATGAATGTCACATGCGTCAAATTTGATACTAGTTTGTTTTCTTTTTCCGGACTTTCGCCTGCTGCAGATTTTACAGTCCCTTTTTATACTAGGTACTGGAAAATGATGACCAGTTAGTCTGAGAGGAACATCTTGGGGTGCAGCAGATACTGAATGTACAGTTGATTGCTTGTTGATGAGAGCTTGAGCTACCTCAAGCCGAAAGTCCAAATGGGAGAGACAATGACCAGGTTTAGCTTCTCCGTACATGATATAAGCATTTACGAAGGTGGTATCTAGTATTCGTTTCCACCATTTCTTGGAAAAGTGAGGAAATCCATAGTACGTTACACATCTCCCATGTAAGTGTTGTAATTATGAATTATTGCTTGTTTCTGGATCATCTCTATTCCCTCTTGACAAGCACTAATTCTTCTTTGGATCTCTACCATAGAGTCGTCATCAATAGTAGAAAGAGCAGCTACAACTCTTTCATCCATCCATTTGATTCCGACTATACATCCATCACGGTATGTTATCACTTCACCTTTTTTCTACATGTTTCCTCTTGAACCAGTCAGGTATCCCCTTTCTGTTCAGCCTCACTGTACCACACAGCTTCCAGAGCCATTTTCGTAGAGCCTTTTACACAGGTCTGGACTTGTGTAGAAGTTGTCAAAAAAGAAGTTGTACACCTTACCTAGAAGGTCAGCTGCTAGAGAGAGAACAACAAGACTTGACAACGGTAACTTTCCATCTTGTTCATCACATCTTCCTGTATAGATGTCAAAATTCCACGTATAGCCACTTTTGGCATCAGTCAGTACCCAACCCTTGATTCCCCATTTGTTTGGCTTCTTAGGAAGGTACTGAAGAAATGAGAGGCGACCTTTGTAACTGATAATGCTCTCATCTACACTACAGTTCTGGTTTGGTGTATATGATGATTTCAACTGAGCAATGAGGTGAGTGATAATTGGCCGAATTTTATAAAAACGATCATGTCCAGTTTGGCCTTAGGAGATATATACATGTCTTTGTCTGAGAGATGGAGAAATTTCAGTAGAAGCAAGAACCTATCATGAGATATTACTTTACGAAAGCCATCATTAAGAAATGGCCAACTTGTGCGCCAATAACTTGGAATACTTGGTAAGCTGACAATACCCATGGTTATAATTAATGATAGGAAGTTATATAATTCTCCAAGAGTGAACCTACATTTACTAAAATCATTAGCTCGAGCTCTGGGGTGTTCATGAAGTTAGTCCACATGAGATTGTAAGTACTGCTGACCATAGAGGTTAGTTTGTTTTAATATTTCATTACTTAGAGTGTCTGTGCATAGATGCTTAAAAAAATATTACTGGTTCTGCTCCATACTATTGAGTGGTTGGTCCTGGTTTTTCTTGATACTGAGGAATACTAGTATCAACATAATTAGTAGGAGGAGTTGAAGAAGAGGCAGTACCAGAAAAAGAGAAAGTTGTAGTAACATTACTAGTTTCTTCATCTAAAAAAACAATATTCATTCATTTTAATCATTTTCATCAATAAAACCCATCGAAAATCGTCATCGCTAAAATCGCTATCTATTTCTTCCATCAATTGTAACAATGTCTCAGGATCATTCAACCTTATAAAACGAGCCATTTCAAAAGAAAAATCGATCCAAAAAAGCGAATGTCTTTAAAACACTTCCAGGTGCGTAAAAGAGCCTTCCGCATTTTGCAATTAAATTGGGTGAGGCTCCGTATGGAGCCTTCTGCAAACGAAACAACCTTACAACCTTTCGATCTCCCAAATTTCACTTTGACCACTATTAGATGTTTTGTTTCCTATCATTGAGAGCTATGTAGAATAACATCAACTAACTCAAAAGAAGGTTTACGATCAGTATAGTAAACATTGTACTTGAAAGCGAGTAAATTTAGTGTTTGTCAAAGATCACTGAATTGTTGGGATCACTTTCTAAAAAGACTAAATTATAAAATGGTAAAGTCCATGGTAGGCATTACAATCATATGAGAATCTATTATATTAAAATTGATGTCTGTCAAGTCTATAATTCAGATCATCTGTTCTTGTATCCATTCTCAAATGATGCCAGAACACAGTTGTCGACTGGTTGTTGTTAGCGGAATTCTTTAATCAATGGAATAACCTTATGACATTCAAACGTGATCAATTGGACATATTATTATGTTTGTTTAAGTTAAAGGTGTATTGTTATGTTTACTAGTTGATTGTTTTTGTTTGTATTTCCAATTTAGTTATTTATGTACATGATTAAATGGAGGGTCATGTGATTATTGAGATTTATAATTTCTATAGGGTAGTATTTTGTGGTTAAACATATATATTTTGTTCATCCTTTGTTCTGTTGTTGTGTTGTCTCTCTCTCTTATGTTTGTATATTGTTTCTGATCTCAACATTTATTGTTAAAATAGTTGTTGTTTGATTGTATTATATTTATAAGAACACTACAGAGAGGCACTGAAGTTGTACAGGAAATAGTAGATTCAAGGCTGACATAACTTGTAAAAGTTTGTAAAAAACTGACATAACTGACAAAAAAGAGAACATTGACTTACAAACAATGAACATGAACAAATACTGATGTCTGATTTATTACATCCATTATTACGACAACTGTTTTAATGATTCAAGTGGGTCTGCCCATATCATTAAGACTGAACTACTGGAAAAGTGAAATCAATATTAAGTTACATTAAACAGAAAGGATATAGTTGAAAGAATGACTCCATTCTAGTTAGTATTGTTTTCTTTCTTACTCATAATTTAGACACCACACTGTATCTGAACACAAGAAGAAGAACCACAACGTCCACTCCAGCAAGACATATCAACTATATTTACTACTGTATTCTGGTCCTATATTGTACAATACTAGTACTGTGTATTGATTGTAGTCTTGTCTATTCTAAGTAGTACTAGAATGAAGCTAGCAATAGCATTCAATTGATATACAATGTTTTCTTGGAATTCTGATATTGTCTGAATTTGTCTCCACACTTTTCTACATTCAAATTGTTATTTCACATACTATGATACATTTGAAAATTTATTAACTTGTGCACTACAACACTGAAACAAAAATACCCCTTGATAAATTTACAAATAGGGTGTTTGTGACATTAAAACATAAAAATGTGTCCATATCTTCATTTCTATTTAATTAGCAATGTCACTTTCTATCTCTTTATAACCTCAATGTAACATAATGTTATTAACCTCGTTGTGCGTGGGCGCATATCGAGGGTTTCTGTAGTCTGTTAGTGTGTGTGTGTGTCTCTCTCCCTCTCTTTAGCAGGGCAAATGGTTTTGAACTGCTTTAACTCAGCAAATACGGCACTGGTAGCCACCAAACTATAGTGAGCGGTAGCAAAACTTCTGCACTTTTAATAATACTGCCAAAAGGAGTGACAATTGAACAAAAAAGCTTTAGAAGTCTGAAAAAACCTTTAAAAAAAGCACAGCTTTCAGTGAAGACTCAAAAATTCAATAAAAATCTCCTGCATACAGCTTTTGACATTTTCTAACTTTTAGAGTGCAAATTTTTGAAAAAATAATTCTTTGGAAAGTTATGACAGTTTTACTTACTATTGGCAGATACATTGAGCACGAACTAAAAAATACTAGCACCATAGCTATCATTGGAGAATTACTAACTTTTAATAAGAAGTTGGAAAGTATTGGACCTTTGTCAATTAGAGTACAAAGTACCCAGCAAATGCACTAAAAGGCAAAGCTTTTTTCCCTTTGATTGAAGAGAAATGCTGAGTCATCAATAATCATTTTGCGCATCACGTGAGATTACGTCAATTGAGGAGGATAAGAAAGTCTCTGAATAAGACCACAGCAAGGTTAAGCACCTTAGTGAATTTCATTACAACATGTTTATGATACTACAAAGAAATGATAGGAGAAATGGTTTTGAATAAACAGTGAACAGTCATCATTTCATAACATTTTATTAATTTATATAATATGTGCTAGACTGTTATTGTTCATTTTATATACATGAAATAGAACAGAGTATAAAGTAGAGGCTACATCAATATACACACATATATACTGACCTATTAGCATGGTGGATATTGATACATGTTTAATTAACATGGCAACAACATCTAAGTGGCCACTAGCTATTGCTTCTATTAGTGGAGTATTTCCAAACTGCAATTAATAAGAAAATATGTAATTATAGATACACATTAAGTGAGGACATTTAATTACATGTTATCATCTTTAACATTATGTACATGTATATAACATGTACATGTACTTGATATACTGGTCAAATAAGACTGGGTATTTTCATTTTCATAGAATTTAATGATTGTATATAATATGATGTAATTTCTGTTTGGAAAAGGTATGATCATTTCATAAAAGCTAAAGAAACTTTCCATTTTTTGTCTCAATGTTCAGTGAATATTGTGGACTTCTTATATTTCATTATTAATTTACATACACTATCACTAATCAACCATCAAAATATACTAGAAAAGTTATTCCCTTAAAGGTACTTTAAAGACACAGCATTAATAGAAAAGTCAGCAAACAGTGTTATATGATAGCTCCGATAAGTGCAAAGAATTATAGAAAGTATTCTAGAATATAGTTGAATTTGTATTTTTGCCAGGTATATACATTAATCACTCATAATGGGAACAGTAAATGACTCAATTCCCTCCAATCAGTAATGAGTTACCAGGTTATGTCATATGTAATGAGACTACTGTCATTATATGAGCTCTAATTGTCATGTGGTCATTTTATAATGTCATAAAAACTGTGATAATAATGTTTCTATTACACAATATACAATAATAATAACTAATGTTAATTAATTAGTATTGATCAACAATACTGGTTGTTTAATAAAGTGAGAGTGACACTTTTATCTTGACCCTATCCTTAATTTATTATTGCATTAGTAGAACAATTCAAATATTGTAGATTACTGGTTATCAGTATATACAATGTAACACTAATGACAAACAAAAACAAAATGTTACTTCATAATATATTCTAACACTCTTTTGAAGACACTATTGATGATGTAATGGACTGGATTATTATTACAATTTTCAAGTACTATGTTTTCTTTTAATTACAGAACTTAAAAGTTTCACACTCAAATGATAGTGCTTACTGTAAAAGTAATGATATTTATTGGTTGTTATGTACATTAGTAGTTGTGTATGTGGGTTAATTTCATTTCTTTACTCTAAAGCTGTAAAAAGTAATTATGAAATAGACATACCAATATAATATATGTATACAATATGTTGTCCAAAACAATGTTAGTACTACCAACACATGCAGTATGCTAGGCGGAAAAAATAACTAATGACATACATTATTATATAAATCATAACCAAATAAAAACATTTGTGATAACAGTAATAATATTCATTGATTGTTGTGTGTATCAGTAGTTAAAGTAATAACCTTCCAATACAATTTCAATAATGAATCACATTGCTTACCTCTAAGTGAGGTATTTATCTTATCTTATATAAACACTATTAAAATGAAAATTGAAAGTAACGAAAATTCTTACTATTTCTCGTAAAGCTTTATTATTCTAAAACTTGGAGTGGAATTGATCTACTATAAAACAATGATTACACATGACAGTAATATGACACAGAATTAATATAGCTTGTGTAGATGATATGACGCACCACTAATAAACATGAAAGCACAACAGTGAAGTGACTGAAAATAGTCCATTGATGTAACTCAACACATACATAATATTATAGTCAATTCTAAATAACATCATCACAATATTATTATTCTAACTTTCTATTGATAGTACTAAACTCAGTAAAACCATTGACATCTAAAGTACATTAAGTATTGTCTGTCATGTGTTCACTGTTGACCTTTTATCCTTCATTACCTCATAGTTATGTATATTTTCTATTGTATATGTAAGTGATCAAAAAGATCTTTTGTAGTAAAATTTATATAAGCTAATTATAGTAATCTAATTTGACTTTAACTGTCTGTCTATACAAACAGTATATTAGAGTCCATTCGCGTTCACCTGGCACTTCGTTTTTTCAGTGTAAACTTCCTTATTACTTGTCAGATATCAAAATTTCAAGTACCGTATTAATCCCTTTAACTTGCGTATCTACTGATAATTTCAAAAATCACTGTGATGTATACTTTGAAAGTTAGCAGTATTGTCCATAAATGAAGTATAAGCATACCACTGACCACATGGAATTTTCACACGTATTTTGGGTGTGGTCAATGATCAAAATGGCGCTAGGATTGAAGTTTTATCGCAGACATAAATGACAAGATTTTACGTAAGTAGCTAGTTTTTGAAGGCTAATTTTATACATGATATGATAGCTATAATATTATTAAAATGTTAAATATAAGTACAGTCAGTCAGTTAAAGGAAGAACATTTTGTAGGAAATATGGGTCAAAGCTGCTAAGGAAGTCCTATCTAAGTCTTGTCGGAGTCAGTACAAATGTCACTTGTGCTTGCATTGTTGTAGATTGTTTCATATAAAGCTCTGTCAATAAGTGTCTGTCTGCATCATCAATCAAATCATCATCATCGTCATCTCATCGTCCACTCTCTCTCTTCACAATAGTAATAACCATTTCGTCCAAGGTGTCTTCCACAATTCCATCTTTTCAATGTAATTCTTTTCTACTTCCTCAACATGTCTACGAAGTTTTTCACACATATCTACTGTTGTGTGTTTAAATCCTTCTAGTACTAACTGTTGAACATGTGTCAGGTTGTAGTGTGTGTTGTGTTTGCCTATGTAACCTTTTACTGAAATCCATGCCAACTCAATTGGGAGTTGAGTTCACAATGGCAACAGGAAGTCAAAGAATGTTATGTCCATACTCATTAGCAAGTTCATCAGGTCAGAATAATAGGTTTTGGTTTGGTTGTTTCACCTTATTAGTAATGTCTTTTAATATCTGTAGGTCGTTAGTGATGTTATGTTCATCCAGCCATTCCTGAAATCTCACCTTTTTTTGTTTTGTGTGGTGGAGGTTTGTTCCGCTGTTTGGTGTGATAACTGCATGTTCTAAAAG